>NC_058101.1:152083939-152386969 GCF_020171115.1 Neogale vison | reverse complement strand
TACTTTACCAGGCACAGGCAGACTTGACACCTGTAGGCTTCTCTTGTGTGGAGGAACAGATCTCGTGAATGCTGTTCCTTCTCTTGAACACCACTGATTTCATACCTCACCCTTCCTTTCTCCCAGAGGACAGAATGAAGGGGTTTAGAGGCATCAAGAGTGTTATTTCGAACTCTTCCACATGGAAACATGAGGATTGAGGAATTAAATATCCTCTCCCTAACACCCTTCATTCATTAAAAGCCAAATCTTCTTTGGGGAGTTAGCATAGGTAGGTAAGAGCTGGAGAAAGGGCAGTCTTCTGCCCCCAAGAAGATTTAAACTAAGCACCTAAAGCTCATATAGCTTGAGTTTTGTGCCACTGTACATACTTAACCATATATCTTTCCCCAGTTTATAGTCCACTTTGCTATGAGGCCCACTTCCATTTGAAGGCAAGAGAAAAAACAAGTAACAAAAAACTAATAAACTTCAAATCAGGTCATTTTAAACAAACATCCTTCCCTAAGTTTCCTGAAACAAGCAAAGTTGTTTTTAACTTGTTCTCCCACATCATGTGCCATAGAGAGAGGCAAATGCTTAAGTAGAAAGAGCATAGTTTTAGAACAAGAAACTTAGTTTTGAATCCCAATTTTGCCACTGAACGAATTATTTAATCTTTGTGGTGTTCTTATTATCCTATAAAATAGAGAGCACAAGACCTATCATGTAGGATTGGTATGAATATTAGAGCTGAAATATGCCAGGTATTTGCCACACAATAACAAAAGGTAGCTTCTAGTGTTAATAAAAATATGAAAAATACAGACTTGAACTAGTTGAATGCTTAAAGAATAATTTTACCTGTTTTACACAAGCAGGTTTCTTAGGCAGGCCTCCTTTCAACACTGCTGGGAAGCAGGAATACTGATTGATAATTTGGGTATTTTGTCTGGTTATTTGTAGGCACACTTGTGTTTTGAAGGTGAGCACACAAAACTAATTTGCCAGTAAGCCTCCTCTGTGTAGTACTGGTTATCTCTATGTTGTATTCAAATCGAGCTTTACATTTAAGAATTCATATCCTCATTTATTTTTTTATTTCTAAGAGTCTAAATTTGGATTCAGAAGCTTCCAGTGTTTTGCCTTTGTCTTTCAAACTAATGCATTCAAATATTGCTGCTCCTTTCTTCAAAACATTTTAACTCAGTTGAAGAATGCTATAAACTATTTAAGAGTTTGTTGGTTGTATCTTAGGATGTGAAATAAACAAAGGATGTAGGTGCTTTTTTTCTTTTCTAGGACATTTCCTCGTTGCCCCCACTCCCAGCTCCCATTGCTGTGTTGCACAAAAATTGATGTATTTTGCTTCTTGTTAGATAGGCCTGACAAATCTTTTGTACCTATAACTCCCCTCCTCTGTTCCCCACCTCTGTTCCCCACCTACCATTTAGTCTATTTGGGGACTGGAATCCATTTCCACAGGGTTTGTTTCCCAATTCAGGAAGCCAGACTTCATGTTGGAAGGAAGGAGGACCAAAACAAAACCATGAAAGACTAACACACAGAAGGAAGAGCCACCACACAAAATTTGCTTTAGCAACTTGGTCCTGGAAAGAAATGTGATGTTAATGATCTCACAAGACCTGTATGGTATTCATTTTGTCCCTCCAGCTCAGTACTGCTTCTGTCTTGGTTAGAATTCCCAGTCTAGTATTTAATTGTTGACCTCGAGCAAGTTACTCAGTCTTTCTGAGCCTTGGCTTCCTCACTTCTAGAATGGGGCAGTAAAAGGATCTATCCTTCAGGGTTGTGGTGAGGATTAAAGAAAATAATACATGGAATAAACTTACAATAATGCTTGGATCCAGGAAGATCACAGACCTTTATTGAACCTAGATTTGAACCCAAGTCTGCTTTGTTTCCAAGCAATGTTCTTTCTGCCACACACAGGACACACTGTACAGTAGTGTGAGTAGGTTGTGTAGGGAGTAGTAGTTCCACCAGATTCCTGAAGTAGCAGAGAGGCTTGGTGAGGCTAAGTGACCACTAGGATCACAAAGCTAGTGAAAGGCAGAATCAAACTGAAGAAGGATTTCTGTCTAGCTGCTGGGATAAAGTGCTTTTCCTCCAGCAACATGCCTTGAAGACAGTGTCTTTGATGTCTAATGTTTTATTTTGCCCCCTGTCTTGCAAGCTGCTTGAGGACTTAAGTGCATGGTGCCATCTGATTATAGATGCCTAAATAGAAACTGGAGACAAAGTAATAAAGACTGTTTTAGCCTAATCATTTGAGTGTATGTGTTGAGTCATCTAGTGTGGACACAAGTAATTAAATACATTATACTAAAATTAACTTATACATGTTGAGCTTGGTCCAAAAAAGGTTGGTCTAAATTTCGAATGTGTGGTTTTGCACATAAGGACCATAAAATGTATTAAATGTGAAGTTAAATATATGCTGCACATGGGACCTAGCAGTTTTACTCTTAGCTATCCAAGGGAAATAAAAATGAATGTCTACAGAAAGAACTGAAGTGGCTCAGAAGTGGTTAAAGATAAAGAAGATATGGTCCATATATACAGTGGAGTATTATGCCTCCATCAGAAAGTTTGAATACCCAGCTTTTGTATCAACATGGATGGGACTGGAAGAGATTATGCGAGAGAAATAAGTCAAGCAGAGAAAATAAATTATCATATGGTTTTACTTATTGGTGGAGCATAGGGAATAACATGGAGGACATTGGGAGATGGAGAGGAGAAGTGAGTTGGGGGAAATTGGAGGGGGAGACAAACCAGGAGAGGCTGTGGACTCTAGGAAACAAACTGAGGGTTATAGAGGGGAAGGGATCGGGGAATGGGTGAGCCTGGTGGTGGGTATTATGGAGGGCACGTATTATATGGAGCACTGGGTGTGGTGCATAAACAATGAATTCTGGAAACTGAAAAGAAATAAAATAAAATAAAAATTTTAAAAAGGTGATTAAAGAGGTAGAAGAAGTGAATGAAATAATAGTTGGAAATGGCACAGAGGAATAACTATGAATGAGAATAAAGAAAAAGTATGGATTTGACCAGGAGTTTGTCAGTCCTAATAGTCCTAAAAGTAAGCATAGAAACGATTACAGAGAATCATTCTATTCTCTGCAGTGAAACATAAACACCTCTTAAAAGACTCAATCCCATTGGTCATTATGAAATGTAAATTAAAATCTCAGTGAGAGGCCACTCCACACCCACTTGAATGGCTGTATACAAGACAGACAATGTTCAGTGATGATGCAGATGGGGAGCAACTGTAGCTCTCACCTGCACCTGGGAATGGGAAGCAGTGCATATACTTTGGAAAACAGCTTGATTGTCTCTGGAAAGGTAGATGTACACTACCCTATGACCTGACATTTCTTCAAGAAGACATCGCTTCAAGAGAAGTAAAAATAAGTGCTCAAGACTTGTTTTTGAATGTTCACAGCAGCACTGTTCATAATATCTATTCATAATATCATCAAGGCAGAAACAATTCAAATTCTTCTCAACTGGTGAACAGATAAACTAAATACTATTCAGCAGTAATAAGGAACTAAGAATTGATAACATGCTACAACATGGATGAACCTCAAAAACATGCTAAGTGAAGGACACTGGATGCAAAAGACCACACATTGTAGGCTTCTGTTTCTATGGAATGTTTAGAAAAGATAAAGGGCAGAAAGCAGATGAGTGGTTGCCTGGGCCTGGGAGTAGGTCCTGGGATTGACTGCAGTCAGTCATGAGGGAACTTTCTGGAGTGAGGGGAATGTTCTCAAAGTGTGGGTAATTTACTTGTGGGTCAGCTGGATTGTGGCCTGTTTTTAAGCTTTGTTAGGTTGGGGCCAGAGTAGCCTTTATTCTAGGGTAAGTTTATTCATACACCTGAATTATGGCCTTTTTGGGCTCTACCACCAAATGTCCCTTAGTGTTCAAGGACATCTGTCCACTGTGGCTGGTTGTAACTCATGCCTTTGAGCCCTGTGTGAGCTCTGCAAATTGTTCAGTGTACATCTACTTCTCCACAGTAGTTCTTTCCCAGAGAGTTTTATGTCCTGTGGGTGTCTCCCCTTTTGCATGTACAATTCAGTATTCAGTCAGAGAGAGTAGGGGGCCACTGCACCTTCCTGGAGTTCTTCTTCTAGGCTGTTCCCTTCTCTCTGGCCAGCAAAGTCCAGCTGCCTCAGATGGCCAGTATTAACCACCTCAGCCCAGGCCATCCTGTTCTGGCTTGGTTCCCCCTTTCTTTACAGAATGTCTCTAGGTAGAATGTCTGGGCAGTTGTAGGGCCCCTCTCTCTCGTTTGCCTTCTCCCCAAGATCATAATCCCTCACTGCCTGGTCCCTGTTTTTTGACAACATTTGCATCATATCCTTTGTGCAGTTTTCTTGTTTGTGGTAGGAGAGCTAGAACCAGTTACTGCATCTTGGCTAGAGTTTCAGATTTACATTAGCTACCTTGTTGAATATCGAGGAGAGACATTTCCTGTAGCTCTATGGCAGATAATTATTGGAAGTCAGAGTCCTCTACAGAGCTTTCATAACAAATGGTGCTTTTGTGCAAATGAAGAAAAAGGTGGCCCCTCTGGCCAGTCCAATTAGAAATAGCCATCCCTCCAGAGCTGTCCCACCTTGGGAAAAGCAAATGGTGCCTTTGTCTTTGAGCTTCTTGCTTTGCTATGACCCTTTACTACTTGGTCCTTGTAGCGGGGGCTGTGCTTGAATTCCTGCCGAACCTCTGGGTCAGGTGCCTTTGTGAAGTGCACAGACATACAACTGTGTGTCATGATCGGTAGACTAGCTTAACATGGTGCAGCTCTTCCTCCAGCTGCATGTAGTAGGTAAATTGCTGGAGCAAATGAAAATTAATACTGTTATTCTGGAACATTTGTACTCGAATTGTACCTCATATGTTGATGAAGACTTGCTGGAAACTTATTTTTTTTTATATTCCCCATTCAAAAGAGGGGTCAAATACATTTGGTAAGAAGTTAAAGGAAAAGGACAAGGAAAAAGGTGCCTCACATTATTTTGAATCACCATGGTAGGTAAATGTCTCAGAACTCATTTTAGTAATCTTAAGATCAGATATTTCCTTTGGGTTCTCATTAGTTTTTTGCAACAGATGTTATCAGCCACACACATTTTGTTTCTGTCAAACTAAACAAAATGGAGTACTATAAATTTGGGGGGAATGTGCTGTTCCCTGGGGGGTCATTATTTTGGGCAGTGAGGCTGGAAATGGTATTGGGTGGGTTTGGGTGTGGCTTCACCTGGAAAGGAGCAGAACAAATTCCTGTGCTGCTGTTCCCTACAGAAAACTTTTAGCCACACAGCCCTTTCTGTGTAAGGGTTGATGGCTTACAGGACTGGCTTTGTGCTCTGGAAAGGTACCTGGAATTCGTGTTTTTTTTGGCAATCAAAAAAAAGTACAATGAATAATGTACCTATGAACTTTTATATTTAGATTCTATTCTCTTGAGCCCATGACCCTCTTATTTTTTGAGATATAATTGACCTTATAGTTTTATGTGTACAACATGATTTCATATTTGTATTACTAAATGATCACAGTAAGTCTAGTTAACATCCATCACCGTACATAGTTCAAAATGTTTTTCTTGTGATGAGAACTTTCAGGATCTAGCAAGCTTTCAGATAATACAGTACACTTTGTTTAATTACACTTCCCATTCATTCCTGGATCCACTGTAGTCTTTACCAGTTGCACCGGCTCTCAAAGCAGATTAGTGATCCTTAAAGAGCTAACCCTAGATTCTTTTCAGCCCTAGCAGCTGGAATGAACAGGAGGCTCACCATCTAGGAACCTGCCCAAAGCTTGTGTCGGATCCCGATGATGAGCTATGAGAACAGAAGCAACAGTAAGGTATCTTGCAAGTTGTATCCTGCCTGTGGAGGAGAGCCTAAGTGAGGAGTTGTCTCAGAAAATCACAGGGGAAATGAACTCTAGGAGTGTAATTAAAGCAGGTCTTTGAATTGCTCTTTAAATTGGACTTTTGGAGACCACTGTGTCAGCCTCCCCTTGCATTGACTTTTGTGACATTTGACTAATGCTAGTCTGGGATGCTCCACAAGGTGGAAGGAGCTTTTTTCTTGAATTTCTGAGGCTTGGGCAGGTTGGTCCACTGTAAGCCACAGAGAGTAAATGAAGTGTGGCTGGGCCCCCATCAATATCGGGAGACAGACCAAAAAGCGCTTTCTACACCCACTGCACCCCTCCCCCCTTAATTTGCTTGAGCTCTCAGTAGTAATTGATACTGCTTATGATCCTTCCTTCTTGAAACTCATGTGATGCCACTCTCACCTGGTTTTCCTCCTTTGGTCATTTCTTTTTGGTTTCTTTTCAGAGTATCTTATAACAGAAATATAAATTTACGAGATAGTGTTATTTTCTTATTGTCTTGATGCCTTTCATTTAATTTGGTCCTCAGTGCCTTTCTTATTTATCCAAAATGTTAGCTAATCAGCCTGTGGATATTAAACTAAGAGCATGCAAATGAGAACAAATAGAGGCTATTTGTTCAATGTTTACTATAGCAAGGGAGTCTGCAATCTCAGTTGAGTTTGGCAAAGACTCAGAGGCAGGCAGGGGAGCACAAAAGCTTTATAGTTAAAAAAAAAAAAAGGGAAAAGGAAAAAAAAGGAGGATTTCAGGTGTGCTTCTGGTGAAGGTTGTTGGCATGCGGAAGCTGGAGACCGGTTAACTAGAAGCAGATGTTATTTGTGGTTGGTTTGGGAGTATATTGGGCTTTTTTTCTGATTGGTCTTGAGTTGCAAGCAGGGGCAAAAAATAGGAAAGCTGGCAGTCACTGACCAATTCCTGACTGTTCTGGGTCAGTTGCCACAGAAGTTGCAGGTTTCAGTGTCTGTATGATCTGGCCATTCATTGTCAATTTAGTCTTTTAAGCCAAACATGGGTAAGGACATGAAGCTCCACAGCTCTTAGGAAAATGTCTCTATAGCACTCTATCTTAACCTTTTTTTGAGTTGTAGACTAAATCTTTAGAGAATCTGAAAGTTCTAGCTCCTCTGCCCAGAAAAAAAAAATTGGGGAGTTCACAGACCCACTGAGGCCCATCCATGGACCAAAAATCTCACTTATTTTCATGCATATTTAACAATTTCATACTGAAATTTTTAAATTTCAAAATACTGAATTTACTAATTCAGTATTTTGTTCACGTGAATTTTGTACTATTACATATTTCCCTATATTGTAGGAGTCACTGTTAAAAATATATATGCAAAGGTGTTTAAACAGCACCATTTTTATGCAGTATCACAGGAGATGATTTGCTTGGTAAGTCAACATTCTGTGATACTGAGGAATAAGCTCATTCTCTGGCAAAAAGGTTGAACTTTTTTATCATTTCAGTGTTGTTTTATGGAAAAACTTTCTAAAACACATCTAATTTCCCTGACCAGGGGTGGGGGGGAGAATAACAATGGGAGATATTAGTGGCTTAGAATCTTTTTCATGATGAACATGAAGAGCTTCTTGACAGAAAGGACTTGTACCTTATTTAATTTCTTTCCTTCTTCTTCTTCTTCTTTTTATTTTTTTAAGTGGGCTCCATACCCAAAATGGAGCCCAGCACAGGGCTTGAACTCATGACCCTGAGATCATGACCTGAGCTGAGATCAACTGAGATTGATTTGAGCTGAGAGAAGATTTTCTCTTCTGTAGAGAAAAGCATGGTGTCCTTTTTTTTTCTGTTTCTGGAAGCATTTTTTGCTTTTGATTCAAATATATTATGAATAGTTGGTAAATGGTATTCTAATCTGGCTAAAAAGATATGTAACTATATGTATCTCATAACAAATATTTTTTTGGATGAGGATCAGGACACTAGAAGAATTATAGAGACCTTGGGGATAGTATAAATCAGGAGTTAATTTAACAACTGAACAATTTAGATAAGCTCATCATCTCATGGCAAATTCCGTCAAGCATCATTGAGTGCCTACCATATGGCAGGACTGGATAAACAAAGAAGAATGAAACATGCCCTGTGTTCTCAAGGAGCTTGTAATCAAGGGGAGGAAATAACAGCTACAACACTTTCTTGGGAAAGAAGACCTAGGGAGCTTATAAGTTCCTAAAAATGGATGGAGACAGTACCTTTTTGGGGTTTTTTTTGGACAAGAAGGCCATCACCAGGCCGAAAAGTAGGAGGAAGTACACAGGTCACCAAAAGTACAGAAGTAACCAAGCCTGAAGGACGTGACATGTCCAAATATGTGTAAAGCACAAGGCACTGGGGGAGGAGCAGTAGGAGAGTGAGGCTTGGGAGGTGGGAAGAGGTTAAACCCCAAGTTAACGTTGCATCGTGACTGAAATCACAATAATGATGATATCTAACATTTATGGAGCGTGCACAAATGTGCATTAGAGCCTTTCCTGCTTGAGGAGTGGATTTTATCCTCTAGGGGCTAGGGGGCCAATGAAGGGTTTTAGGGAGAATTATGACCTGCTGAAACATGTGGTTTAGATACATAGTGGCTGAGTGCAGAGTTGTAGAGAAAAGAGAGGAGGCAGTGGGGGCACCAGTAGGAAGCTCTGTGGTGGGTAGACCTAGAGCAGATGAAGAAATAGGGTGTCACTGTATCTGCTGCCTCTCCATAAGCTTTTTGCCTTCCCTAGGCCTCTGTGCAAATGCCACTCTACAAAGCCTTTCCTGACCACCCTGTTTAAAATGTCAACCCCAGGGGCACCTGGGTGGCTCTGGTCATGATCTCAGCGATCCAAAGATCGAGCTCCACATCAAGCCCCACATTGGGCTGTCTGCTCAGTGGGGAGCCTGCTTCTTTCTCTGTCACATAAATAAATAAAATCGTAAAAAAAAAAAAAAGTCAACTCCAGCTTCACTCCCTCCTTGTCTTTCCTGCTTAATTTTTTTTCCCCATAGCACTATTATGTTACATATTCACTCATTCATTCAGTTGTAGTAGAATTTAAGCTCTTAGAGAGCTGGGATTTTTGTCTGATTTGTTCAGTGCAGTTTTGCAAGGTACTGAGATTAGGACCTGGCTTATCATAGATAGTAAATATTGTTGAAGGAAAGAGTAAATGTGGGAAGGGAAGAAGGGATGGGTTTGAAAGACGTTTCAAAGATCAAAGTCATGTCTCTGGAGAAGGATAAACATAGCAATCTTCAGTTAGTTAGCTAAGCAGTTCTTACCCTTGTAAGTAGTGAAGTATTTAGTTGGGGAATGCTTGTAAATTGAGTTTCCACTTAAGGAAGCTAAAGAGATCTTTGCTAAGCATTGGATTTGGACAGTAATTATAGTAATGAGCTAGAAATTATAGTTTTTCTCAACCTGCTCGCTGACATAAACCCCAAGTTAACATTGCTTCATGAATCAGAATTGAGCATGCATGAATGTACGTGCACCAGGCATCAGATATATGCTCTTTTATTCCTTAAAGCCTGCAGCCTTTCCACTTCAAGTATGAATTCTAGACCTATTACTGCTTATAGTGAAGATCAGCTTTAGCTTTAATTCTATTTCATAACTACTAACTAAAATGACATTATTACTGCATATGATATTTGAGTTTAGGATTCCATGTTTAGGATTTGATAGCCAGGATTGTGTGTGGAGATATCAGGATTGTCTTATTTAATTGGGTGGGCAGAATCTGTGGTGTAGTCCTGATAGAGTTGTGAAGGCACTCTACATAGGTTCTTGGGATTGGATTTAGAAACATTCTCTTTACTTTTATGAATTTGTAAGCCTCTGTTTTGAGTACTACTCAAAAACCCCATTCTACTTTCGTTAATAGCAAGAATTTAAAACTCCAGCTGCCGCCTGGCAGATAGATCCACGTGGAAGACAGTGGTGATGTGCGGGAATTTAGGCTTTGTGTTTCCAGATCCCTCAATTTTTAAGAGAATTCTTGATGTGGAATCTTCTGATTTTTTGACTTTTGGTCAATACTGTGAGGACTAAAGAAAAGATAGCTGTGGGCTATATTTGGGCCTGTGGACCTTAAATATGAGACTCCTGGTTTGGAGACTGAGGTTTGCATCTGGATAGAAAGAGTAAGGAGACAAGAGAGTTAATTTCATGCTCAGTAAAAACTTTTTTCTGTTAAATCCTGTCCAATCAAGGAGAAATCCAACACAACAGAACTGGAGAAATATTGGTTCATAAAATTAGAAATCAGAGATACCCACAAATACTGAGAGAAGTAATTATTTCTTTTTTGGAGTCTAAAATTAGTCTTTCAGTAATCTAGCCTAATCTGTTACATACCTTGGAGTTATTTTAACATGTAATTATTAAAATGAATATGTATTATCCTGTTAACATAGATATGAAATATATTTCAACCCCCCTGCCAAGTTCACCAATATTGTATTAAATCTTTGACCAGATTTAAACATTCTTAGAGCTCAAGTGTACAGTAGATTAAAATTTACTCTGTTTGTGTATTTGACAGATGGGAAGAAGCAGGTGATTTGCAAATGACAGAGTTAATAGTGAGTGTCTTCTTTGAATTACGCTACCCCAGTGTTGGTAATTGAAATTGTGGAATTTATAAACAGGAGTTTTCATGTTTCTAAAGTTTTGTGATTGTAAAATATGCCCTTTGTGGTTCAGTGGCCATATTTTTTGGATGTTTCTCTGTTCTCAACCAATTAGAGTTTGTGTGGGGGAAAGATTCTTGTAGAAGAGGATTATCAAACTGTCTTTTTCTCTTGATTTAAAGCAAGGACTGCATATCAGAGATAGTGACCCAAATGTTCTTCCTTTTTTTAAGGCCCCCTCCCCCCTCAACTTCTGGGATACTCCACACCATCCATTTCTGATCTTTCCTTGCATTCCCTGGATGCATTTCTGTCTTCATGTAATGTGTTTCATTATAGTTATCTCCTAGTTTATTTGAAGATGAGGTTTGTATTTGTTCTTTGTTTGTTTTATTGTTGGGGGATGATTTTAGAGAGCGGAAATGGTGGTGGAAATGGTTTTATTCTATCGGGAATAAATGCGATTGAGTGTAACATAAGGAACCTAATTTAGATTGGATGCTTAAGAGAGATGAAGGTAGGGAAATAATAATTAAGCTGAGAAACAACGTATGGATAGGAGTTAGCCTCAAGATTTCAAGGCAGAAAGAAAATCATGAATGAAAGTCCTGAGGCTAGAAAACTGGGCACCTGGGGCCAGTCGGAGGTGGTCAGGGTGGGCGAAAGGCAGACAGCACTGGATTGCGGGTAAGACAGAAGCAGAGGCCAGGCCATAGGGAGAGCTTGCTGAATAACAAAGAGCCTTGTGTTGGATACTGATAAATGAGGAGAGGTATACTCTGTCTTTAGAGCTTATAGTCTGGCTAAGCAGGTGACCCATGTATTAAAAAGTTTATATCATGTGACCAAATAATAGGTAGGATGTGAGCACTACCGATAGTTTTGACTATAGGAGAAACTAGGGGAGGAAAACTCACTTTCGGCTGGCGTTCTTATGGAAGGTTTCTTAAGGGAGCTAGAGTTTGATCTGTGTTTTCTCATGGGGTAGAGCTTGAACAGAGATGTCTGAGGGAGTGGCATTATGAGTGTAGGTCTGTGGAATACAGAAGTATTAGGGGTAGGATGTCCACTAGCTTGCTGGAGAGGAGGAATCCTCTAGAGCTGTGATGTGGGAGACGATGCTTGACCAGTAACTTGGTTTTACCTCTGATGTACCAGGTATTTGCAAGTATCAGTGCTAGAAATAACCAGAAGTAGAACTTACTGAATGTTTGGTGTTTGTGTTCTTATTCTAGATAAAGAGTGCTCTACAAGTGATCCAGTGTATAATTTCTCCTTCCTTCCACAACATCCTCACCAGCTACTTTTCTCTTGTCATATAGTTCCATGCATGGGAGCTGGCCATTTAACACAGTGTTAATTGTATTGGAGAGATATCTCTCTTCTTTTAGCTTTCTCCAGTGGATCCTACCAAATTCAGCCTCTAAGCTGACCTAAAACAAGTCTGCTTCTCCTACCCCCAAATCTGTGAGCCCCCTCAAATCTGAAGGTGGCATCATGTCTTCCTTGAGTCTTCCCTGCACCTGGCTACATTATTTCTAGTCCTTTCATCTATTCTTTTAGTGGTAATGTTTTCAAACCCTCCTATATATCCTGTTCTCCTAGATATTCTACTTTATCGATAATGCTTTTAAAATTTATTCTTCAAAACTGAAGTGAGTACTCCAAATGCCAATGAAATACTAAACAGGCCTTTTAGTGATGTTTGCACTTATTAAAGCTGGCGAGATAAGCAAAGATTGACTCTTTGGTGAGTCTAGTCAGTGTTGAAAATTTTAGTCATATCCAGCTTTATTCCTTGTGCAGAAAGCACATCAGGGGAGGGGTGACCAAGAAAAAAATAACGATAATCACACAGATTGTTGTTTGGTTGCTGGTACTGCCAGCTAAGTCTGAAAAAAGCAACAATATCATTACGTAGTACGGCTGTATCAGAATAAGCTCTTTGTGATGTATACATCCGTTATGGAGTGAGTTGGAGAGAGATCCTGTTAAAACAGAGATTCCAAATATTTCTAATTGTGAAGGTTTCAGAAACTTTAATCTTTAAAATTAAAAGAGGTGTTGATATTTGGATATTATGTTCAATTTTGGTAGTTGGACAGCATAATTGATTTGTAACTTGTAATTCTGCTGATACTGCTCTATGTTTTATACGTATAGGATGTTGTGTGGTTTATTTTGGATCCAATATTGATTTTATTTTTATTATGGTCAAATGTATGAGCCTCCTCAAATCTGAAGATGACATCATGTCTTCCTTGAGTCTTCCTGCATCCAGCTATGTTATTTCTCGTTCTTTGAGCTATTCTTTCAATGGTAGTGTATATTATTATGGTCAAAAGTATCAGTATACATTTCCAAAGATCACAATTTATATAAAATAGTCATTAAATTTGTTCTTCATATTATGATATTTAAAAAATTACTAGTGTAATTGGACTTAATTTTATGATGTAATGTATTATTTAAATGAGAAGTGAGCTATACCGATAAACCAGGTCAGTAAAAAGAAGGAGATGAGTAGCTTCTCCATAAATAACTGTTCCACTCAAACTGTGCTACTAAATCATTTGTTTCCCAAGTTTACCTCTTCCTAAAAAGCACATCTGTCAATGTAGATCTACCTGGGCTGTTAACATCTCCAGTAACTAGACAGTCACCATTTGGGAAACAGTAATTGTTGAAGGCAAGATTCATCAATGATGCTCAAATTCTTGGGTGAAAGTATGATGAGAGATGATATTTATATAGTACCAAAGTCTCCCCCAATAAGAAAAATGTACAAAGGGAAAACTAGTGCTGTTATATGGAGAAACATAGTAGATGCAGCCATAAGCAGATGATCATAGAGTTACCATCCTCAGTTAGGAGACGTGGATGGCCATGATCATGTACTTCCTGGTGTGAGGCACTGAAAAGGACACATTACCTGTAGTGTTGTGCCAGCCAAAACGCATAACCCAAATTTAGTAATGAAGAAGCATTAGAGAAACCCACATTGAAGGACATTCTACAGAATAATTGGCCAGTACTTGTCAAGTGTTAGGGTCATGAGAGACAGACTGTCCCAGATGGGAGGAAACAGACAGCCGCAAGCAAGGTGTGATCCCTGGTTCAGAAAAGGGACATCAGTGGGATACAGTTGGCAAAACGTTTGTTTAAGATTCGCTCTAGATTGTTTAATAAAGTTTGCGTTGATAGTTAATCCCTGGTTTTGATCATAATGACTGTGGTTATATAAGACATCCACATTTGGGGAAGCTGGGTGAAGGATACACAGGAATTCTTTGTACTATTTTTTGGAATGTTTTGTGAGTCTGAAGGTTTTAAAATGAAGTTAAGCAACAACAACAACAAAAAGTAATTCAACTCAGCTGATAGAAACTAAGACTTTCATATTTTTACTTTGTGATGGCTCTTTTGATTGGTCAGAACTGGTTTCCTTTGCTTCCTGAATCTCTGCTGTAAGCGGGATAGCTAAAGTTTCTAAACAAGGGATTTGGGGAGAAGTTAGCCATTACCATATTGGATTGCAACTATACCTTGAAAGGTTTTGTTTCATTAATTAATTTACTTACTTATTTTTGTGAGGAGCTGTAATTACATCTTTGGGTTTCCAGTGGCTCTGTAGGTTATTTGAGCTTGACTGATGTAGTCACCAAAATCCCTAGCTGGAAACTTAGCTCTGTAATTAATCTACTGGTTTGTTTCTGTTTTTATTATTAGGTTCTGAATTCAGGTTAATCTCATGGATTCTTCTGTGATGTGTTCTGTATTATTGAATTTTGTTATTTGTTGATTGTCTCTTAGGAAGAGCTGATTTTTGCATAGAATATTTTATTTAAACTTGAAATATCATACTAAATATCTTATTTTTCCCTCAGAAAAGACAGTCTGGAGTTTAAGTAAACTTACACTGGCATAAGCACTAGGTGGTAACCTTTTATTGGTAATAATTAGAATGAAGGAAATTAATACATTGAGAAAGGTTTCTGTTAGCAAGAACAATTGTTAATGTATGACTCATAGATTAAGTCTAGAAGAAACTTGACGAGGCTGTTTCCATCAGTGTGAAAAAGGGGAAGAATGTGGACTTTGGGAATCAGAAGACCTAGTTTGACATCTCCTTACTGCTTATTATTATGTCTTGGATAGGTTCATTTAACTTTTCTGAGCCTTAAGTTTCTCATCTGTAAAACTGAAAAAAACAAATAACCATATGATTTTACTCATATGTGGAATCTTAAAAAAATAAATTAAATGAATAAATAAACAAAAAGCAGAATCAGAGCTATAAATATAGAGAACAAATTGATGGTTGCCAGAGGGAAAGGGGGTGTGAATGGACAAAATGGGTAAAGGGGTGTTACGAAATGAGTAAGTCCTGGGGATGAAAGGGGCAGCACAGGGTGTAGTCAGTGATACTGTAACAGCATTGTGTGGTGACAAATGGTAGCCACACTTGGGGTGAGCACAGCATAGTGTAGAAACTTGTGCAGTCACTAGTTGACCACCTGAAATTAACGTAATAGCATTGAATATAGTCAGCAACAACAGCAACAACAAAGCCCTGAGAAACAAAAAAGGAAAGAACAAAGATGATAGCATACATCAGTGACCTCTACCATTATCTCACTCATTATCTCATTATCTCTTTTTGTCAGGAAGTTTTTCTGTATCTCGTATTCTAGAGAAAGTACTTTCTTTTATATGTCAGCCACATCAGCTGTCACCCAAGAATCTGTTGGACAAGTGTCACTCTTTGGTAGATTTTCCTTGGTGTTTTCATGTTCTTACCTGAAATCATTTGATGCAAATTAGTATTAAGTTTTAGAAGAAAATTTTTTATGAGACAGAGGGACAAAAGTTGTATTGACAATTAGAAGGAAATACTTCTGTGTCAGTTTCCTTTCAGGTTTTAGTTTTGAGTTGACATTTGGTCCTTGGAGAGAGAACAGTTATTCCTGAAGCTCCAGTTATTGTTTTTGTCTCTGGTTTCTAAAGTTCTTTCCTTTATTCCTAAGTTTTTTGACATTGGACCATGGTTATGAAAGTGAACATCATTGTATTAAGGAATTGGACAATGAAGTGTTTCGCATAAAGAGGCATGTCTGCAGCTTACTCTCAGATGATTAGGAAGGAACTAATATATATATTATATGTGTGTGTGTATTATCTATCTGTGTATGGAGGAGGGGAGGCGGAGGGGGGAATGATATAGTAGCTGTGGTAATGTTAACACTTGGTGAATTTGGGTGAAGGGAGTTCTTTGTGCCTTTCTTGCAACTTTTCTCTGAGTTTAAAACTATCTCCAGAGTATACTGGGTTTAGTTATGTCTCTGTACCTGAGGAGTTATGAGTCACAGTTTTGGGGTGGGGAGGTTATCTTACCTGGGTAAGATAGATCAATAGGGAATAAGTGAGTAAGTCAGTAAGTAATAATTCACTGGCAAAAAATTAGTTGTTCCTTTAATAAAACCGTTTTTTCTTAGCCAGAGCAGAATTTTTTTAAAAAAGACTATTTATTTATTTGACAGACAGAGATCACAAGTAGGCAGAGAGGCAGGCAAAGGGGGAGGGGGAAGCAGGCTCCCCGCTGAGCAGAGAACCCGATGTGGGGCTCGATCCCAGGACCCTGAAATCATGACCTGAGCCAAAGGCAGAGGCTTTAATGCACTGAGCCACCCAGGTGACCCCAGAATTTGTTTTTTTTATAGAGGGGCCTATAAAGTGAGCTGCTGCTGTATCAAAGCAGAGAAAACTAAAGAAGCAAACTTGGAAGCAAAGTCAAATGATAAAAAGTAAAGACTCTTTAAATTATATATTTACAAGACCGATACAAGGATAAGCAGAATGTGTAAGGCAGAAATGTTAGGACTTTAAAAATTATCCAGGGCTCAGATAATGTTTTTTCTTCTTGAGAGATACAAGTTAGTTTTTTATAATTAAGGACTCTACTCTACTAGTTCATAGGTATTCATTTTTCCTTTATTTTAAATTGCTATTTGATTTCAAAGTTAATATTTTGTATTCTTGCTAAAAATTTACATGGTATTTATTATCATTTTACCCATCAAAATTGTCTTCTAACCAAAAGAAATTTTTTTTGAACTCTCTCCTTCTTCTTTCATGTCCACAATGACATCTCTTTTGGAAATGCAGAAGCCAGCCAAAGGTAAGAGATTTGCTTTATTATGCAAAAAATGCTTGTAAAGATCTTACGTGCATATTTTTGAAGGGTTGATAATTTTCTTCTCAGAAAAGAATTCTCTCTTGTCACTTTTGTAAAAGTAATGCAAGCTGTCAGCCTTTTCATAAACCCGAAATCATTTATTGGCATGGGAGGGCCTGAAGGTTTATGGAAAAGCTGTATTTGTACTTTGACCAATTCTGGCCAGTTTCCTGGCAACTACAACACAGATTCCTTTTGTGCTCCACTGTTCACCATGGATTGGCTCGAAACTGGTCGTTCCAGACTGTGGTCAGTACCGTGCTAGGCAGACTCATCTATGTTGTTCCCCAGACAGCTGGGGACACATTCTCAGGCCAACAGAAAGCTGCCCTGGCCCACAGTTTCTTCAGGCAGATGTGCTTTCATTTTAGATTTGAGCCCAGATTCTAAAGAAACTTCAGTGGAGTGCGTCAGTTCTTGTATCTTTGAAGGAGTTTATAGGTTTGTGAAAGTGGACACAAGGACTATATTTTTGAATTGACCATTTGCTGCCATTACTTGGAACTCGTCAGGAAATTCAGATTTTTATCTACATTCTTGGGATTTTGTTTTTGAGTCTGCAGTTGAATTGTAATTCCATTTTCTATTGTTGCTAAAATATGTATAGACACGGTTCTTGGGCACTTGAGTAATGTTTTTTAATAGTTTAATATGGCACTGGATTTCTTTATATATGTAAAAATCATATTTATTTTTTATCTTTTATCTTTTTATCTTTTTCTGGAAAGGTTTTGGATTATTTCTATTTTCTGATTTCTCATCTTTTTTCTGGAAAGGTTTTGGATTATTTCTGTTTTCTGATTTTTTTTTTTTTGTTTTTGTTTTCTGATTTTTTTTGATGGAGCTGGAGACTGGAGATTGCTGTAAAGATGTGAGAAATGTTACACAACATTTAAAAACTGTTCATGTTTTATTTAATTCAGTTGTGTCTTAATGTTGAGAGAAATTGTTGACTTGACATAAAAAGTATGGAAGGATCAACACCACATTACTAACATAGTGGTTATGTCTAGGGAGAGGTATGCTTGGTGAATGGGGAGACTTTTATTTTTTACTTTTATGTTTTTGTGTTATTTGACTGTGCACTGTGTGTTCCTTTATTGTTGTTGAAAAAGGTTTTTTTTTAAATTTTAAAGGAATAATATTTAGAAAGCAAAGGGTTTGTCTGCTTTAGGAAATTCTTGGATGATGATTCCTATAACAATTTAAAGATTCCTGTAATTGCAAAACTGCTAGAACTTAAAGAAGACTATTCAGTATTGTGAGTAAGTAAGAACTAAGTGTTCATTAGTTCCTAATTTTGTACCAGGCTGCAGTGCTTTCATATAATTTGGGGAATGGAGCCAACCCAGCCTAGTGATAAACAGCCCCCTGGTGGAAAGGCTGGTTTCCAATCCCAGCTTCCCCACCTGCCAGCCATCAGGTTGTTCATTCTTTGTACCTCAGCGGCCCATGAACAGGGTGTAGCCTGTATCGACTCTTGTAATGGTTACTTTAATGGTAGCTTCTCTACTGGAACTGAGATTCAGAAATGCAGTTGTTAAGGAAATCCCTAAATTAAAAAAAGAAAGAAAGAAAGAAAACCCGTAATAATCGAGAGAGGAGTGCCATGTAGAGCCTGCATTTTGATAAGTACACACATATGGTGATGGCATCTTTGAAGTGAGAGTTAAGCTTACAAAAAAAGAAGCAGGGTAGTTTCTATGTAACAAGAACAGAATTAAATAAAATTGTAAGAGACAAGAGTTGAAAGAACAGAAGAAGCCTAATTTTGGACTTCACACTTTATTTATTCTCACCATGCTGTAATGATTCTTACTACAGCTGACGAGTATAGCTTGAAAAGCAGCCTCTATCTGAAATCGTGATACACGGTCCTTTGGGACTGCCTGCCATCTTCCTTTTCCTTTTCTTCCTCTCCCTGTTGGGAGTGTTGCTAACACAGTGAGCCACAACTCTTGACAAATAACATGTTTAGCTTTGGAAGCTTGTGGAGCACTAGTAATGTACAATGCAGTGCTTCGGCATAGCTTCTGGATAGCTTCTGGGCCCCAGGGCTCTTGCCTCTTCCTGGGTCTTGTCAGCCACTAGGCTTCGCCTGGCCTTTTGGGCCTAGCTTTCCCATTACTGCCCCCTTCCAGGGAACAAACGCCTCCCCTGCCTGTTGTTTTGCACAAAGATATGAGTGTTCTGATCATTTCCTGCTTTAAAGGTCCCTTTAACCAGTTGTCCTGGTGGTTGCCCCCAGAGTCCTCCAGTTGCTCATTTAGTTGTTCTCCTGTTCCAGAACTGGTCTTGCCTTTGGAGGCATCTTCTTCTGTAGTGTTTTGGCCTGTGATCTCCATATGGCCCCCACTCCACCCTCTCCTATCCCTCATCGGTCTCACTGCAACTATTTTTCGGGGAGTCTCAGTTTCTCCGTAGGTAAAGCAAGCAGTCTAGCTTTCAAAAACTTAATTGTCCTTTCCCCTCTTCTTCCTCCTTTTGGCCCTTTCCCTTCATCTCTCCCTGCATCATTTTGAGCTAATTTCAGGTAGCAGCGGGATATAGGCATGCACACTTAATATACCACCTTAATCTAATCTCCTTTCTTTAAAAAATTAACTTTTAGACCTTTGGTCCAGGTAGCCCTGTGAGTTCAGACAGATGCAATTTCCTGCCAACTCCAAACTCAACAGAGACAGAGAAAATATATTTTTTAAAGATTTTATTTATTTATTTGACAGAGAAAGATCACAAGTAGGCAGAGAGAGAGAAAGAGAGAGAGAAGCAGGCTCCCTGCTGAGCAAAGAGCCTGATGTGGGGCTCAATCCCAGGACCATGAGATCATGACCTGAGCCGAAGGCATCAGCCTAACCCACAGAGCCACCCAGGTGCCCCAGAAAAATATTTTTAAAATACTAAAATCATGTCATCATATTAAAAAACAACATAATGTAACTTCAGGGACTAGCAGCAAGCTGGGGCTGAAGCCAAGTATTTACTGGGTCTTGGGATCAGAGGCAGGTTCTTGGAGGTGATAGAAGTTCTTCTCTTGCAGATTAGAGGGGCCTGATGTATGGGTAAGGACTGGAGAACTCACCATGTGAAAACTAATTTGAGTGAGGTTCCAACATGAATGAAGGCTTAAGGAAAGGGTTCTGGCCACCAACACTGAACTGTCTGTGTAAATCAGAGGGCTTGGAGACGTTGGACTTTGGGAGGACCAAAATCTGGGCTTTGGCAGCTAGGAGTGGCAGTGTAAAGGTGGCCAGAGGGAGAGGAAAAAAACAAGCAACCACGTAAACCACAAAACACAAACTCCCAATTCAGATGCACTTGCAAACTAACATATAAGGGCCCAAGAGGAAAACTGTCAACAGGAAGAGAGGCAGCAGACTCCAAAAATTGGAGAGTTTGAACTACAAGCTTAAATGATTTTAAAAACAATTACACTTGGGGTGCCTGGGTGTCTCAGTCAGTTAAGCGTCTGCCTTTGCCTCAGGTCATCATCTCAGGGTCCTGGGATCGAGCACTGCCTTGGGCTCTCTAGACAGCAGGGAGTCTGCTTGTCCCCAGCCCTCTTCCTCTGCCCCTGGCCCTCACTTCTGCAAGCTCTCTCTCTCTCAAATTTAAAAAAAAAAAAAAGGACTTTACTTTTTTTTTTTTTGAAGATTTTATTTATTTATTTGACAGACAGAGATCACAAGTAGGCAGAGAGGCAGGCAGAGAGAGAGAGGGGGAAGCAGGCTCCCTGCGGGGCTCGATCCTAGGACCCTGAGATCATGACCTGAGCTAAAGGCGGAGACTTAACCCACTGAGCCACCCGGTGCCCCTAAAAAAAAAAAATTACACTTAAAATCTTTTGAGACTTGATTGTAAATATGAAATCCAAAAAAAAGAAAATTCAGTGAAAAAAAATTAAAAGAGTGTCCCCCCCCAAAAAACACAACCAACCATGCATATTTTGGAAAGTAGTAAATGTAAAAGATCCAAACAGAGATCATCTGTGATGTCCCACTAGGTGGTATTAACCACTAACCATTTTCCCATGTGTATTCTTAACTACTTTTTATCTGTATAGATTTTGGTACAAACATGGGATCATGGTCCAGACTTTCATAACTTTTCCATTAATATGGAACATTTTCTTACCAGTGTTCTGCAGTCTTGAAATTATGCAATATTGCATGTGGGTGTGTTGTGATTTTTTGAATCTGCTATTTTATAACTACTTTTACCATGCCATAGTAATCATCTTTACGTTTTATTCTTTTAAAAAATCTTCATTTTGGGGTGCCTGGGTGGCTCAGTGGGTTAAGCCTCTGCCTTCGGCTCAGGTCATGATCCCAGGGTCCTAGGATCAAGCCCCGCATCAGGCTCTCTGCAGCGGGAAGCCTGCTTCCTCCTCTCTCTCTGCCTGCCTTTCTGCCTACTTGTGATCTCTCTCTCTGTCAAATAAATAAATAAAATCTTTAAAAAAAAAATAAAAAATCTTCATTTTCTCTGAGAAAAGTAAAAATGCAGAGAACCCATAGAAACAAAGAAGACAAAGATCACTAATCTTATCATGCAGAAATAAACTTTCTATGTGTAACTATGTGTGTGTTTGCATGTATATGTGTATACGATAGCCATTATATTATAAATACTGTTTTGTAACCTCCCCTTTTTTCACCTAACATCGTGAAGACTTTTCCACGTGAAATAAAGGTTGGTGTCATTTATAGGTTGTTTAGTTGTTCATTGTAAAACTGTACCATAAATAATTCAACTAACCTCCATTGTTAAGACAGTAAGGTACTTTTATTTCACTACTGTGAACAGTGTTATTAGTGTTATAGCACTGTTTATTATAAGTATGGTGAGGTTTTGTTCTTAGTATATACCATATTTTATTTTTCAACAGGTGTTTGCATATGATCACTGTTTCTGGTCTATGGATGAATCAGTCAGAGAAAAATATGCAGGTAAGTACAGCATCCTATTAACTACTATAGAAAAGGTGTTTTGATTTTTCCCCACAAAGTATTACAGCATTATTTTGTGTAACGATAAGACCTGTATTGAGAATTTCCTCCTGCCTCTGCTGTTTTTACATTGTTGGGGAAATTGGAGATTGACTGTGTGCTGTTCTGGTTATAAGACAGTAAAGGTAAATTAATAGGGTACACAGGTTATTGAACACATTCCCAGACCTTACATGGGACATGGAGCACACACTAGCCACTTTGACTCCTTTAGATGTCTGTGATGTGGTCTACAGAGGCAGCTTGGTATAGGAAAGTTGAGCAAGGGGAAAAGGAAACCTACAGTTTAGTCTAGGCTCTGCTCCTGCCTGCTTGGAATTCTGTTATTCTCTTACCCTCCTCAGCAGCACTGTCTCAAGCTTCTTTACACCACAAATTTAGGACTACAGGGACAGCCTTTTAATTGGCTTTATTCCTAACTGCGTGTGACACCTGTTTCTAAGCAATACCTTTTAAATATTGAGGGTCATATTGTATTGGCTTTTGTCATGAGACAGAGTAGTACTGCAGCTGGTTCAGAAAGTTAAGGTTAATTTACTCTAGCTGGCCCGATGGATTGCTTACAGATTCCTTCTATATCGGAAGTAAGATGATGATATACTCATCTGGGAAATTAACTAGGAAGTGGGGCATAATGGAATGTTATTTATAGCATTTAAAGTATAACAAACATAACAACATCCAGTTCTTTCGTGTTTTATTCAAGACTCAAAGAGAGGTTGAATGACTTCAGTTATTAACATATTTAATTCAGCCTGTGGAGGAGAATTTCAACCTATTATTTTTGTTCATGATTGAAAGCCAGAAGACATTTTCAAGGTATTCTTCCCTCCTCTAGCTGGTGTGTACTGTAGGCTCTATAATTAAAAATTACCATTGAGGAAAAGGAGAGCAAATTGATATGTATGGTTGTTTTGAGTTCTAGTACCCACTGAATAAAACATTAGCTGGTGGTATATAGTTGAATTCAGGTGCATGGAGGTCCCTAGTATAAATTTTGGGTATTTATAGTCATTGTTTATAAAATTAGCAGTTCATTAGCTTTTTGCTTTGCAGAGAATTTTTGTCCAGTGTTTATTAATTCAAGTTCATATTATCAGGAACTTTTTACTCATTTCCTATCATGTGCTAACTAGAAATACTTGAAAGCCATAAGCTTTTGCAAGTATTCATTGAGTCTAAAAATCTTGTTTGGAGATAGTTTGAAAAAGTGCATCTTTAATTGTTTTTAGTTTTCCAAAAAATTTTACATATGTAGTTTTGGCTTAAAATACCCTTTCTTAATTAATTAATTAAGTATTCATTTATTTATTTAATTTATTTTAAAATTTTATTTATTTTTTTATTATGTTCCATGAGCCAGCATATAGTACATCATTATTTTTTGATGTAGCGTTAAATGATTCATTAGCTGCATGTAACACCTAGTGCTCATCACCACAAGTGCCCTCCTTAATACATATCAGAAAAATACCCTTTCTCATTTCTTTTTCTCTCTGTCTCTTTTAGGTCAAGATGATGTTTTCAAGTGCCTTGGAGAGAATATCCTTCAGAATGCTTTTGATGGTTACAATGCATGTATCTTTGCCTATGGACAGACTGGTAATGTTAAATAATAATATATTTTTTATTAAATATATATAATATTAAATATATATATTTAAGCTTTAAAGATTATAACAGAGAAAGTAACAAAGGGAATACATATTGTTAGCATCTTATCAGTTACAGTTGATAAGGAGCATTTGACTTTTCTACCTCTGCAGTTCCCAGGGAAGAAAATCTATTTAAAGTGAAGGAGTCACTTTTATAAGGGTATATCCTATAGCTTCGCCAATTGAAAACTATTGTATAGCTTCTCCAGTTGAAAACTATTTTTTTTTTTTTAAAGATTTTTATTGATTTATTTGACAGACAGAGATCACAAGTAGGCAGAGAGGCAGGCAGAGAGAGAGGAGGAAGCAGGCTCCCTGCTGAGCAGAGAGCCCGATGCGGGCCTCCATCCCCAGACCCTGAGATCATGACCTGAGCCGAAAGCAGAGGCTTTAACCCACTGAGCCACCCAGGCGGCCTGAAAACTATTCTTTATGGAAGAATGCTTCTGATATTTTTTAAGAGGCAGCATGTGATGTGGTTAAAAGAGCATGGATTCTGAGCCAGGGTAGGCCATCTCCAGCCCAGCTCCTGTGAAACTTACATGTCAGTTTCCTTACCTATAAAACGTTGGTGAATATAGGCCTTCCCTATAGGGTTGTCACAATGAGTTAACATCAAAAACTCATAGAAAAGGCCTAGTCCTTGAGAAGTAGTGTTTTGATTTTAGTTATTAGGCATTGATAAAGCGTCAAGTGATAAAAGCAGCAATTTGTATGATTAAAAATATCTTTATAAAAGCATTGCTGCTAAGGAAGGAAAAAGAGTTAAGTTGGAGTACACATGATTTAATGTTTTCCTTTCTATTTTCCTGTGTGTTCTGACTTTTCTTTAATGAATACATATTGTTGGTACAATGGAGAAAATAATTTTATAGTAGAAAAAGAAGATTACTCTTTGGTTTCTACCCTGTAGCCAGAGGGTAGTAAGTGACTTTGCTCTGGGGCGTATAGGGATACTGTGTATTTTTTGTGCTATGATTAGTGGTTGGGAACAGTCACAATAGTATTCATCATATGGATCTTCCCAGTTAATTTTAGAAAGCTGCTCAGACCTCACTGTTTTTTTGGTTGTTTTAGGTACTTTTTTTTTTTTTTTTAAGTGTGAAGATGGTTTCAGAATGTTTTTATTCTCTTCCTAAAAGATGTTTACTTTAGATTTTACATGTGTAATAGGAAAGCTTCTGTATTTAGTAGTCTCATCATTTTATTTGGGTATATTTTTTTATTTTCTTTTGGGCATTTTGCTAAGTGCTTATGAGCAGTGGAAAGAGGGTTATGTATTTAAACTTCTCAGACACAGTAATAACTATGATTTCTACTTTTTAGGATCTGGAAAATCTTATACCATGATGGGCACAGCTGACCAACCTGGATTAATTCCAAGACTTTGTAGTGGACTCTTTGAACGAACTCAGAAAGAGGAAAATGAAGAGCAGAGTTTTAAAGTAGAAGTGTCCTATATGGAAATTTATAATGAAAAAGTTAGAGACCTTCTTGATCCCAAAGGGTAAAGAACTTTGGAAACTCTAATGTTACAGCATTGTGGACTAATACATTTAGAAATTGACTCAAGTGAAATTTTTTATATTGAACTCTGATAGAGAGTTATTTATCTAGTGATTGTCTTTGTGCTTTTATCTGTTTATCTAGTTATTGTCCTTGTGACTTTGTTTTTAGTCACACTGAGCGGCTTCCTGAAGCCAGTTCTGGCTTTTGCATTTAAGGCTGAGTTGGGGCAGGGAAGCATTGTCCAATGCACCTATATCTGGCTCATACTGCCTTTTTAAGATATATCCAAAACCACAAACAAAAAATATGCAAGGAAAATGAAGTTACTTAATATCAGACTGGTATCCTTAATCAAGTAGCGTTTTTTTTTTTCCTTTCTTTTTTAAAAGACCAAGAAATTTTAGGCAGAATATAACTTTTTTTTTTGTAGGCTATGAAGTTAGGGAGAAGCATAATCAGAGATTTAAAACCTGAACTTTAGGATAGTTAATTTTAAAAATTCCCAGAGAAAAAGAGTGTCCCCTTTGATGGCATACACTTTGAAAGCGAAGTGGTTCAAAAGTATTAGAAAGCCTAAGAAAATGCTGTTCTCACTCTTCCGTCATAACTGAACCTAATAAGGAAGGACATAGCTGAGGAAATCTGTCCATTGCACAGAGTTTCTGAGTCAGATTTTAAGGAAGTGCAACCATAATGAGAAAGAAACCCATAGTAACCACAGCCTGTGGCTTAATAGATGTAAGAATAGTGTCTGTAAGGTCAGAGGGTGAGCTGAGGTTATTACAGAGAATGCAGAGTTACCAGGGGACATTTAGTTATGTTTGGATGAAGAAGTTGATCAAAGAAAGGTGCTCTTAGAAGCAGTGCATTATAGTAATGCTCAGTCAAGAAAACATGTCAGCCTCTCACTGGCATCTGTTTTCTTTGACAAAGATGATGATCTTTGGGCCTTTCCCAGTGACAATCAATTGGCACTTAAGTGTTTCTCTGTAAAACTTAACATTTGTTGAATGATCATTATTACATGCAGAGCACTATGCAAGTTGGAAAGGAAGATCTCCCAGTGTGGTCCTAATGAGAGTTTTGGAAACAAATAATTGTAATACAATACAATAATGTTTTTAAATTGTACAGGGGGCTTACACAAAATAGTAAGCAAAGGGAATGTGGAGAAGAGAAGATTCCACAGAAGGTGCTTGATGATTTTTGTTCTAAGTAGGAGTTTGTCCACTGAGAAGTTTGGTGAAAACCATTCAGGCATAGAGGACAGCCTGTGCTAGAGCACAGAGGTATAAGAAATTACTTGCTTGGAGAGTGACCCCGCTGTCCAGTGTGGCTGGAGGGCACCAAGCATGAAAGTCAAAGCAGGAAACAAAAGGAGGCCAGAGGTAGGAAGGTTATAGCCTAGGTACCCACATCTTGCTGAATATTGTGTCCTTGTATTTTTCCCAACTCTGCCCTGAATTCTCGCCCTTGCACCTTCCTCTCTGTGAGGAGCATCACTTTCCTTGAGATCCCAGCTAGAAATGCTTAGCGGACTTCATCCCCCTGTTTTGTATTCCACGGTGCTTGTGTGGAATCACTTGAACTTTATCTACAATGTTGTTGGAGTCTTCAGTAACTTCTTATGTTTGTCTTGTATATTGTTAGTAATTAACAGCATGAGCTTGGACTTCATGTAGCTCTGCATCCAGGTCCTCTAATTGGTACCTGTTGAGCAAGTTTCTTATGTTTTCTAGGCCTCATTTGTACTGAGGGGATAATACCGCTATATAATATTACAAAGGGCTGCTGTGGAGATTGGCTGGGATATGCCTGAGGTCTTAGAACATTTACTTAGTAAGTGCACCATGGGGGCTAGCTGCTACTGCTGCCTCCACCATGAAAGTTTGTTGAGGACTTTTGCATTGTTTCCGAAGAGTCGAAGTGAATGGATTAAAAGCTCTAAGGGCAATCCCTTCTTAGGGAGACTATCTGAGAAAACTTAGTTTTGTTTTTTTTTTTTTTTAAGACTTATTTATTAATTTATTTAATAAATTGGACCCCCAACGTGGGGCTCAATCTCACAACCTTGAGATCGTGACCTGAGCCGAAATCAGGAGTTGGATGCTTAATCGACTGAGCCACCCAGGTGCCCCAAGAGAACTTAGTATTTTATATCAAGTACTGATTTTATGAATTCAGTATTTTTTTAAGAGAATAGGAAAAATGAAAGGAAAAGGCTATGATATAGTATGTCCTGAAATCAGACTTATGTCAAAATTTGTTCTATATTTATTTCATGTACAGTTTTATAGTAATAGGTGAAGTTTTTGGTAGCTGATCCTAGGGTAGTAGAGGATTTCAGATCATTAGAAAATAAGTTCATAAATAAGAATCACTTGCAATTTCACTGTCAACAAATATTCTTTTTTTATTGTAATTTTTATATTTTTTACAGAGCTTTTTTGAGATAGAATTCATTTACCATATAATCAACAAGGCATATTCTTAATGTTTTTTGGTTGATACAATTAAGTATGCTGTAATGCCTTAGGTTTTTGGCAGGTGCCCCTCACTGAGTTTATTAGTTCCTTCTTTGTAAGTGGTATCTATTTGTTTTTTAATCATGAGTAAGTAAATTTGTTGAATCCTTTTCACTGCACTTATCTAAATGATAATGTGTTGTTGTTTTTTTTTTTTTACCCCATCTACTTAATCTATTAGTCTAGTGTGGTAAAGGGCATGAATCTTTATCCCATATTTGAACAACCCAGTACGGGGGGGTGGGAGGTGGGGGTACCAGGTGGTGGGTATTATAAGAGGGCACGGATTGCATGGAGCACCGGGTGTGGTGAAAAAATAATGAATACTGTTTTTCTGAAAATAAATAAATTGAAAATAAATAAATAAATAAACAACCCAGTAGCCCTGGGATCAGCCTAATGTTATATTTTTAAGTCATTATTAAATTCAGTCTGTTGTTCATCTTTATTCATGATTCAGATTGGTCTTGAGTTTTCTTTCTTGCACAGTTAACATTTATTGAGTTTCTGTTCTTTGTACCACATTCTGTGAAATGACAAGTAGATGTTTGTATTTAGAGTCCGCATTCTTTGTGGTAGTAAATAGACATCCCACAGTGTACCCTTTTGAGTGATGTGATATTTTACCACATTATGAAGTTTTTCTTACCAGTCAAGATTTTAAATTTTGGTTTATATTCTTCTTAGATCAAGTAGGTTGGTTCTCTTTACCTGGGATCTTTGTTGAATTCAGTGTATATTTTTATGGAGCACAATTGAATCATTTTAAAAGCACGTTATTATTTTAAAATTCTTTCTTTCTTTTTTAATGGCAGAAGTCGTCAAACGTTAAAAGTCAGAGAGCACAATGTTTTGGGACCCTATGTCGATGGACTTTCCAAACTGGCTGTCACAAGCTACAAGGTAATGACCTCCTTTCTATACACTGCTGAAATTCACTGTAGCAGATTATTTCTTGTTTAATTTGTGATGATTATTTTTCTTGAAATAAAAAAGTTATCAGTAGCATTACTTATTAAGCTACTTTTTGCAAAGATCTTTCTTAAAAAGCCATATATGGCTATTAGGACAGTTTAATTTTGAGAGAGAGTGTACACATTTGCAAAGCATCCCTATTCATCTATTGTGAAATACACCTTTACTTTCTTATTTTATGAGCTCTAAAATTGTGATAATCCTTAAAATTTCATCTTAAAATAATATACAGCAGCATTTTTCTTCCCTAGTAGTGCATAAGATAATGAAGTTGCCTATGATTTCATTAAATAAAACATGAATTGGATATTTGGAATTCAAAGTCTGTTTCTAATTTGAGAGGATCACTCATTGGCCTTTTATTCTCTTCATTTTCAAACTTAGTTCTTCTTTGTGTGGATCCGTCAGCCTTTGCGAGATAGGAAAATAGGGGTGGAGTGAGATGCTGTGATGTAATGTACATTGATTTAAGAGTCAGAGAATGTTGATCTGGTGATACTTAATCCTCTTGTATGTGACTCTTGTATGACTCAGATCACCTACCTCACTAATTCTCTTTGTCCTCATTTTTAAAATGGAAATTAGTTTTATTTTCTTGACTATCTTGTGAGGTAGGTCCATTTGTTTTTTTTTTGTTCATTAATCCTTTCTACCATTTGGTCCACAATACTTCACTTAGTAAATTTTAGGTACTTCATTTGATAAACATGTATTGAACACTTGTCATGTGCCAGACTTTGTGCCACGTGCTGAAGGTATAAAACGTGAATGAGATGGTCCATTTCCTCAAGATGCTTATAGATGTTATTATAAAGGTGTTCTAAAACAACATGATTTTTAAGAGCAGTGAGAAATGCGTGATTAGGATTCATGGTAGTTTTGAGGAGTGGGTGCCTAACTTAAATGGACATGTAGATGTCTGGGGAGGGTGGTGTCTAGGAAGATTTCCTGGTGGAGATCGAATGAGATAATGTGAAAAGTCTTTGAGAATGCTAGGGTTTGATATAAATATTAGTAGGTATTGTTATTTTGATAATGATCATTTGAGAACTTATTTATACAACATTGGGGAGAGATCAGATGTATTTGAAGGCTCAGAGGAGACTGGAAAGTGTAAAGAGACATCCTGCTTGTTTAAAAAATTAAAAGGCTCAAAACAGCTTATGCATGAGGCAACAGATTGGGGGCCAGTAAGTAAGTGTAGGCTAAATAAGGTGAAGCTTTTACATTAAGTCTCAGGATTGTCAGATTTAATAGATCTAAAATGAATTTGGAATAGATCTAAAATATTATAGATTTTACTTTTTGTGTTGGTTTTTCTATTTTGGTGCCTGCTTAAACTTCTCTTCGTAGTTAATTTTTTTTAAAAAAAGATTTTATTTATTTATTTGACAGACAGAGATCACAAGTAGGCAGAGAGGCAGGCAGAGAGAGAGGGGGAAGCAGGCTCCCTGCTGAGCAGAGAGCCCGATGCGGGGCTCGATCCCAGACCCTGGGATCATGACCTGAGCCAAAGGCAGAGGTTTTAACCCACTGAGCCACCCAGGTGCCCCATGTAGTTAATGTTTCTACTTTGAGGCTTTTTATTTATCACATTGAATTTTTTCATAAACATTATTATTTTTCATTGATACAGCAAAATAGAAAATTATGATTTTCAAAGTTTTTCATATATGTGTGTCAGGATTGTGTTGGCTGCAAATAACAGGAAAATATAATAGAATTTAAGTCCTTTGAATTGTCAGCTGTTTTGTTCCTTATTTACTCTCAGAATTCAAAGTGTACCTGTCATGTAGTAGGTGACTTTCATATATATTTAAGTGAACAAATGAAAGAATGAATGGGCAGAGGGCTGATATAGTGGCTCCAAAGATGCTTTGGGGGACCTAGATTCCTTCCAGCTCTCCACATAGAGCTCTGTGGTAATGCCCTTATTCTCATAGTTCAAGATCTTAGCTCTTAGAACCAAGATGTGAGAGCATGCCTACTCCCTTTAAGGAGAATTCCCAAATGACTTTGTGTTTCATTTGCTAAAACTTAATCCTATGGCCAGACTGAGCTACAGCATCTGGGAAATGTAGTCTCAGTTCCACTGCAAGGTAAGGTGCTCAGCTTTGGGTTCCTTTACTAGAAAGAAAATGAGACAGGGTAAGAGGAGACAAGTAGTCAGCTCTTCAATACATACCATCTTTCTTGTTCCTCATTAAAATCCTTGTAAGGTAGATTATATTATAGCTCTGTATTATTACTTAATGAAACTAAAATTCAGTTTGGTTAAGTAACCATTTTTAGAACTTATGACATTTAAAAAAATGGAGATCCCATCCCATGATCTTTTAAGTGCATCATGCTATCTCCTTTTTTTCTTTTTCTTTTTAAATTAACATATAATATATTATTTGTTTCAGGGGTACATGTCTGTGAATCATCAGTCTTACACAATTCACAGTGTTCACCATAGCACATGCCCTCCCCAGTGTCCCATCACTCAGCTACCCCATCCCTCCCCCTACTCTACTCCAACAATCCTCAGTTTGTTTCCTGAGATTAAGAGTCTCTTATGGTTTGTTTTCCTCTCTGGCTTCTTCTTATTTCATTTTTCCCTCCTTTCTCCTATGATCCTTTGTCTTGTTTCTCAAATTCCTCATATCGATGAGATCATATAATAATTGTCTTTCTCTGATTGACTTCTTTCACTTAGCATAATACCCTCTAGTTCTATCCATATTATTGCAAAAGGCAAGATTTCATTTTTGATGGCTGCATAATATTCCTGTGTGTGTGTGTGTCTGTGTGTGTGTGTGTGTCTGTGTGTGTGTATTAATCACATCTTATTTATCCATTCATCTGTTGATGGACATCTAGGTCCTTTCCATAGTTTGGCTATTGTGGACATTGCTGCTATAAACACTGGGGTGCGCGTGCCCCTTTGGACCACTACATTTGTATCTTTGGGGTAAATACCCAGTAGTGCAATTGGTGGGTCATAAGGTATGCTATCTCCTTTTTAGTAGAATGGCAATGAAGTAGTAAATCTGTGCAGGAATTTAGTTCCTTGATACTCTGTTTTCAAAAACAGATCTGGTATAATACACACTAATGTGGTGACACAATGTTATGCTTACACGAAGGGGTTGCAGTTATTTTTGTTTATTGCTTATTCATATAATCTGATTTAATACTTGTCTTCTATTGCTTGTGTTATTAAAGAAACTAAATTTTTCAAAATTTCTAGATTAGATGAGGTTTGGCATGATATATTTGGCCATCTTATGGGTCTCCACATGTGGCTTCTAAACTTTTCTAAGTTTATTCAGCACCTACAGAAAGTAAATGTTTTGTTTGAGTTTTCAGAGACAGTATTGGCTATTATATTCAGTGCAGCTTAATGTTCATTGAGAAATAAAGTGTAAACGTGTAAACTCAAAATGTAGTTGACTTGAGTAGTGAAACTTGTAATTCATTTCATAGGATAGCAGAGTTTTGATGTTTGTTTGACAGGTAATGAAATGTGTGTCTGTGACTTGTTTCTACTTAGGATATTGAGTCTTTGATGTCTGAGGGTAACAAATCCCGTACAGTTGCGGCTACCAACATGAATGAGGAGAGCAGTCGATCCCATGCAGTCTTCAAAATCACCCTTACACATACTTTATATGATGTGAAGTCTGGGGTAGGTATTCACACGCTTGACCTTTTTTTTTTTTTTAATATTTCTAAAGTGGATCATGATTTATCCTATTCCATTCCCTTTAGGTGTTAGGTGATGTAAAGTCCTAGCCAGACATGAGTATTAGCTAGGACTCAGCAAGACACAGAAGCCACTGTAGGTAAACAGAAAGGGATTTAATGGAAGGATTGGGTGATTACAGAGTTGTTAGAACACTTGAGGAAGAGTGGATTCTAGACTGAATGTCTAGGAATAACGATGTACATTTCATCCACCAAGGATGATACTGCTTCTGAGGCCACCACTAGTGCTGTGAGCTCCAGGCCTGCATGATAGCTGTGGTCTGTGACACAGGAGTTAGTGAAGCTGCCTCGTAGTGAGGGGAAGCTGGAGAATGTAAACTGAGACGTTTGCAGAAAACCTCCTATTTCCATGATCTTGCTTGCCAGCAGAAAAAAGCCAAAACAGGGCAGGGGGATGACCTCTACTTTGCTAATGCTTTCCAAATCTGAAGCAAGTCTATCTGCTTGGCAGAACCCAAGTCACATCCTGAACCCAAGTCGGAGAAATGTAGTTTTCAGTTCCACCCTGTCCAACTAAAGGAAGGTGGGACATGCTCAACATGCCTCGTACCTCGTAGCCTCAAACCATAGCATTTTTTGAGCTTTAAACTGGCTGGCTAGTTGTATAAGCTAATGTTAACTCCAGCTGATTTAGTAGATATTGTTTGGAAATGTTACCTTTTACTGAACAACTAAGTATTAGAAGGAATAAACTATACTAGGGACTTGTACCATAAAATCAGTAGATTTGTAGAATGACTTCTGGAGTGTTTGGTTTTGAAGCTTATAAAGAGTAAATAGAGCCAGAGATGTATATGCTTCTACTGTGCTGAAAACTTCTCATTTTTCCTCTTAATTTTTATGTGAATATTTGTGTATTTTATTATGATGCCTACCCCCCAGCAAATCAGTTTCAAATACCAGAAGCTAAAATAATCATGCTGGCAAAATGCTATATTTTGGCAAGATTTTTCATTTGCTGAAAGCATATTTTTCTTTTTTACCATCACAGCAAGATTAGTGTAACAACAAGAAGTTCTTTGTTTTCTATTTCCTTTTCAGCATAAAACAAAAAACATACTGAAGGCTTTTTTTTTTTAACCAAAAATACTTTTGATTTGGGAAGCTGAATATCCTTTTGTTAGCAACATGTTTATTTATGGAAGTAAATATAAATATGTATATTAAAGAAAAAGAAATGAACCAGCCTGTACATTTAGGCATTGCTTTCCCACATATCTTGTATTGTTGTGGAAGTATAAAATATCTGTCATGTGTGTGGTTATGTTATGGAATATTTTTGATAAAGGAAAATGTCAGTATATATATATATGTGTATTTATATATATATATAACTAGAGAAATATGTAAATTTAATACCTGAAACTATGAAATAAAGGAGTTACTATATATAAATAATATGAAAAATGTGAGAAAGTGTTGAGTTTTTGAGAGATCCTATTATGTAAAATACTGTTTTAAGATCAGTAAGAATTGCAGAAATATTTTTCTCTCAGGGTTATTGGTAAATATTTTGATACTTTAAGCAGTTCCATATCATATCAAATTTTATATTTTATAAGTTATTTTATGTAATTCTCTATGAAAACTTTATGGGGGAGCACCTAGGTGGCTCAGTCAGTTAAGCATCTGCCTTCAGCTCAGGTCATGATCTCGGGGTCCAGGAACTGAGTCCCATGTCAGGCTCTCTGCTCAGCAGGGAGTCTTCTCTCTCTCTGTACCTCCTTTTTCTCTATCAAATAAATGAATAAAATCTTAAAAAAAAGAAAATTTTATTGGGTTCCCTTCAGAGAATACCCTTTTGGGGGGGCACTATATTCTGAGATAACTTTCACTCTTATCTAGATTAGTAGAGTTGGGTATAATTTTATATATATCTGCTACTAGACTATACAGTTTTCTTATACTATTTTTTAAAAATATTCATTTATTTATTTTAGAGAGAGAGGGAGAGGGAGAGTACATGCCTGTGTGTGTGCGAGCAGTGAGAGGGCCAGAGGAGAGGGAATCAAGCTGACTCCCCACTGAGTGCAAGCCAGACTTAGGGCTTGATCCCAGGACTCCCAGATCATGATCTGAGCTGAAACCAAGAGTCAGATGCCTAACCAACCGAGCCACCCAGGCGCCCTTTCTTACACTGTTGTGTAGCAGCACAAGCTAATTTTGACGTAACAGTAAATAGTGTTTTAATAAAGGATTTAGAGAATACACTCATTTGGTAAAGTTGCAGGACTTCCTGTGTTGTTTAACTGTTTATTAGTATTTGTTGATTTGTCTTCTAGACATCTGGAGAGAAAGTGGGCAAGCTGAGCTTGGTTGATTTAGCTGGCAGTGAGCGAGCAACAAAAACCGGGGCTGCAGGGGACAGGTTGAAGGAGGGGAGCAACATCAACAAGTAAGTTTTCCAGAAGCTTACTTTTGTTATTTTACTGATTTAAGAGCCAAATGGTGGAACTTCTATGGTTATTAAAAGAATAAGATGCTGGAATGATTGAAGCTATAATAAATAAATAATGAAGAATTTTTTTGATATACTATATATGAAATATGTATTTATAAATATATAATGTATATATGTGTATATATACATATATACATATATATATATATATATATATATATATATATTTTTTTTTTTTTAATGGGCCTGAGCCTATTTTATGTTTTGTTGAGATGTGTGGTAGGGCTGAGGAGCACAGTCAAATCAGAGCTTTCTCAAGAGCAGCTGTATTGTCATCTGGGGCTGAGTTAATTCTTTGTTCCAGGGCCTATTCTTGTGTATTAGTAGGATGTTTAGTGGGATCCCTGCCCTTACCCTCTAGATGGATGGTGGTAGTACCTGCCACCTCTCTTTCCCCACCCCCAGTTGTGACAACCCAGACAGGTCTATGGACCTTGCCAGCATCTCCCTGTGGCGGCACAGTGGCTTTCCAACTGAGAACCACTGGTTTGACCTATAGAAGAGGACCAATGTAATGGTCTGTCACAGCCCAGATGTTGATCTCAACCTGGGTGTCACTGTCTGAACCAACATCAAATTGTGTCCTAGCCACATTGGGCTTTCCCTTGTATGACTGCTGTCATTTACACCAAGAAGCTAGGGTTTTAGAAAATAATATGTTGTATACAGACTCCTGCATATGGTTATATTTTCTACCTCAAGCTGAATTACTAGCTCGTTGTGGGTGGGAATCCAGAAAGATGCATAATGAGAGTAACCAACTGGAGATCATAGAAGATTGTCATCCAAATTCTATGCTATTATTATATTATTGAACGGTGATATACAGATGTATAAATGATATTATGTATGATATGTGTGTAGATACATAATGTTATACATAGATACCTCATATACACACATACATATATGCAAAGGTTTTTGCCTTATACTAAGTTTTAATGTATTGTATTGTATTTGTGGCTTCTTTTCTTAAAGATATGTGGTGTTTGTGTCTTTATGTTAACCTAGAAGCTGACAGCTCATGTTGCTACTTACAGAAATGAAAAAAATAATTGAACTAAGCCATTTTATTGCTTGCAGTAGTGTTAGAAGGATATCAGCTTTTAAAATTTATGTGTTTTAAACTGAGCAGCAAAATGCTGACAACAGTGCTATTCTCATACAGGTACAAGGCATCTTGATGTTCAGTTTTTGTGCTAAGATGTGACATTTGATATTCTTAGTTTTTTATGATTATTCTGGTTTGTTGTACCATGCAGGTCCCTCACAACCCTCGGTCTGGTTATTTCAGCTCTAGCAGATCAGAGTGCTGGCAAAAACAAGAATAAATTTGTTCCGTATCGTGACTCAGTTCTCACTTGGCTGCTCAAAGTAAGCTCCCCATCTCCACCCTTTCTGGCCTACTCTTGGTGATTGGTAGAAAGGAAGAGTAGACTGTAAATCCTCCTGTATCATTTCTTTTACCAATGTTCAAATTTAAAATCATTAGTCTCTCACAGGATAATCATAGATTTAATAGATTAAGTACCTGATTCACTAGAATCTGGAAGCAAAGGGATTTGGGGCACACTGAACAACACAGTTGCCTTTGAGATTGTGGGATGTAAACGAGGAACCTCGTGCTAATTTGATAGTGATTGAGTCATAGGAAAGGATTTCCACTGTCTTATAGACTCAGCTGGACTACTCTGTCTTTCTCACAGACTCCTTTTGTTTGACTGACATTTTGGACCTTGTTTTTCTGATTAACGTCAAGAGTACTTATGATCACTTTAATTTACTTTTAGCTTCTTCATGTTGTTTAAGGATACAGAATAGAGCACACAGTCATTCGTTTTGTTAATTGATTTAGTATGTTTGGGAGAAATGGAAGTGAGAAAGAACAAAAGCTGTAAAGTGCTATGACAAGAATGTAAAGAAATGTGGACCCTCCTTGCCCTCTAATTGCTCAGGGTCTGGTAGGGCAGATGAGTTGTGTACACAAAATGTTATAACAAGAGTCAGTGATTCCATGAGAGAGATGGTAAGGACATGTAATAGGAGTTTGGTGAAGAGAGAGGCTATTTCCAGCTCTCTTTTTCTTCAAATTTCCCTTTAGTTTATGGAAGTGGTGTGGTGAATTGGATATTAGACTGGGAGCTAGAGGATAGAAAATCCAGTGACAGTTTAACTCTGTATAGGGTTGCCAACCTGCAACAAAATATTTTACTTAATACTTCTTTCTCTTTTCTATTTTTTTTTAAATGAAGAAATAATTTTATGAGCCCTGTGTTGTATTATGATGAGTTATTCTCTCATCAATCAAGAATTTACTGAACACCTGTTACTCACTGTGGTAGTGAATATACTACCACATATATATGGAAAATAAAGATGAGTTAAGCACAGGTTCACTTAATAGAAGACACAGCTTTTTTTTTTGTTGGCTATTCCTAAGTTTTATTTTAATTCCAATATAGTTAACATACAGTGTTACATTTAATTTCAGGTGTACAATACAGTGATTCAGCACTTCATATATCACCCAGTGCTCATCACTAGTGCACTCCTTAATCCCCATCACTTATTTCACCCATCACCCCCCCCCCAACCAGGAACCATCAGATCCATCAGAGTTTGTTCTCTGTGATTAAGAGTTGGCTTCTTGATTTGTCTCCTCTTTCCCTTTTTTTGGTCCCCTTTGCTTGTTTGTTTTGTTTCTTAAATTCCACATATGAATGAGATCATATGGTGTTTGTCTTTCTCTGACTAATTTTGCTTAGCAGTGTACTCTCTAGCTCCATCCACATCTTTGCAAATGGCAAGATTTCATTCCTCTTTATGACTGAATAATATTCCATTGTGTATATATACCGCATCTTCTTTATCCATTCATCTGTTGATGGATACTTGGACTGCTTTTGTAATTTGTCTATTATAAATAATGCTGTTATATACATATGGGTGCATATATCCCTTTGAATTAGTGTTTTTGTATTTTGGGGTAAATACCAGCAATGGGATTTCTGGATTGTAGGGTAGTTCTTTTTTTTAAAAAGATTTTATTTATTTATTTGACAGACAGAGATCACAAGTAGGCAGAGAGGCAGGCAGAGAGAGAGAGGAAGGGAAGCAGGCTCCCCGCTGAGCAGAGAGCCTGATGTGGGGCTCAATTCCAGGACCCTGGGATCATGACCTGAGCCGAAGGCAGAGGCTTTAACCCACTGAGCCACCCAGGCGCCCCTGGGCATGCTTTATTAAGTGAAACTGGCCACAGTGGAAAATCAAGTAGAGTACTTCCTTTGGCCAAAATGCAAAAAAAATTAGAAATTTAAAACAAAAAGATAAATTAGCAAAGTTTGATAATTAAAAACCACTTGTAGATAACTCTTAGATTTAAGGGGTATTACAAAACATTTCACTACCAAGGAAATAATTGTGCTGGTCTTCACATATCAGTAATTAACTTTGAAATCTCATTTGTTTAATTTCCAGAAGGAATTTCGATAAGATACTTATTTCTTCCTTAGACTTCCCACAGAAACATTTCCCGATCATTCATGATTATTCCCTGCATGTGCCTGATTGAAAAGACGTAATATTTACTGTTCTGTTGTTCCAGTGTTATTACCTTAGTCCATTTAAACAAACACTAGGAAATATCTTTTATCAGATTAATTCACAGACTTAGAAGTTGCCTGGGTAATTTTTGAGGATCCATTCCATAGGCTGGAGGCAGGAGAATCAAGTACCATGCAAAGCGCTTCATGTGCATGATCTCATTGACTTCTCTGAAGGCAAATGGTAGTGTTCCCATTTTACAGAGGATTGGAATCAGGGCTGACCTCACTTCCCATCTTCTCTTGCCTAGGCTATATATTGTACATCTTGCGAAAGGTCATTTTTCATTAGAAGGAGAAGCACTTTACTCTTACCAAATTTTAATAGAAACTTGTGAAAATACTTGAACTGAGGAAAAAAACTGAACATTTTAAAAACTCACTTTAACTTCTGTTTAGTAAAATTAAGCTGTAATTGTAACTTCTGTGTGTTGTTAGGCTTAAAAAAATGAAGTTCTTGATTTTTGTCATACTTTTTACTTAAAAAACATTACACCTTCACAAGTGGGGCATTTTTACAAAACTTATTCTGATGTCTGCATAACTTTCCCAAAGACCTCTGGAATCCATTGTACACAAATCATTCTCCTTTAAAGTGGCTTTTATGTTCCTTTTGCTCTCTCCTTCTTTAATTCTAAATTAGTCAAACTCTCCCTGATCCTTGTTCGATTTTGTATGATTCTAGTGTACTCCAGCCTATCAATGAACTCATAAAATTGCTCATCCTTTACAAGGTTTGCAGTTTCTTCTAAAAAAGTGTTTTTGCATTATAATTGTGTTATGCTCTTGATATTTACAACATCTGGGAGTCAGAGAAAATGACTGCCCTTGGTGATTTGGTGGGGGATGGATGTGAGTGCTCTTCTCACTCTCTCTAGCTCTTTTCCTGGTGAGTGGAGTTGTTACTCGTTTGGTAAGTGGTCAGTGGAGAACCATTTCTTATTAAGAGGTTTTCTGCTTCTCAGTGTAACCTTCTAAATATGAACCTCTTAACATCAAATAATTTCTGGAATAAATGCTCAAATAATGAGTATCTTTTGACTTAATCCACCTTTTTCCATTATTACTGCCACTTATCTAATGAAGGCGACTTCCATCTCTTGCCTGGATGATTGAAACATCTCCCTCAAGCTTTCCATCCCATTTTTTATAGTAAGTTATCATATCTTAAAGTTAATACTCTTTTTAAACTTCAGTCTCTTCAGTAACTCTCTTATAGGCCATTATGATAAAGTCCAAATTCTTTGATGATTTGTAATTTACTAGGCCTTCAGTAATTTGACCCCTCCCTCTTTCTAATGGTTCATCTTGGTCTTGCTATAATCAGTTCTAGCTAAGTGATGAGTGCTCTAACTTCTAGGAATTTACTCTTATTCTGTTTGGAACATTCTTCCTCTTGTTTTCAATATCTTCTCTTACTTCCCTCCCCTCGAGCCTTTATCTGGATGATGCTTATTCAATATCTTTAGGTCTCAGATGTCACTTTCCCTAAAAGTCGTCCCTAACATTTCAAGGTTAGGCTTTCTGCTCGTTGTGTTTTCTACCACCATGCTGTTTTTATCCCTACTCTAGTTCTTACTATATAGTATTTGCTCACTAGGGTTACCCTTTAGGTGGTAAACTCTGTGAAGAGCTGAGTGAAGGAGTACTTTCAGTTCTGCTCTGAACTAGCATTTATGACCTTCGGTTAAGTCTGCCAGTCTTCCTGGGACTCAGTTTCTCATCTGCAAAGTGCAGTAGTTTCGTTAGATGACTTCGGAGTGTTCTTTCAGCTTTAAAAAATCCTGCCTTCCAAAATTCAGTTTCTTTCCTGTGTCCATTTAATTTGCAGTTGCTGCATTTGAAACAAAGCTCATCTGATTTGCCTAATTAAACAATTAAAGAGTAACAAGAAGCTTTATACTTTCTCCTTGAATGAGTGCCAGTTCTTTTGTTGCTGTTTCCTTCTTGCTGATGGCATGGGGCCATTTTTGAATATAAGCATATTGTTACTCATGCACAAGGGCTTTTAAAGTATCAAGTATTTGTCCTTTGCCAGGTTTCCTTTTCTTAGCACAAGTTGAAGCACAGTATCCATGCCTTTCCCCCTTGTTCGTTACTGTCTCAAATACCCTTTTACCCAGTAGTAGTTGCTGTTCACGTGGGCTAACAGAATGCAGTAGATCCTGAAAGGCAGCACTCCCTGTGGTGTTGTGAGTGACTGAACTGTAATTGGAGATGTCATTCCTGTGATCTTTATATATAACGTTGGAATTTCATTCATGTGCATCTTGACATTCTTTTGGAAGTTGCCAAAGCTGGGCACTAACGGTGTGAGATCAGTGTCTGGAAGCAAAGAAGAAAGCAAGCCATCATGCAGACTTGGCGGGAGTCACTTCTGCTTTCTAGAGCCCAAATTACTTACGCTTCCTTCCTTTTCATGCGTTAGAGTATATTTCCTTTGGAAGTATAATGAAGTTGTGTTTTCTATGGAAAACTGAATTTTCTTTAGTGGATTGTCATTGTCGATCACACACACACATTGTCTGTGATTGTATTGAACTGTTAGCATTTCCTAGGGAATTATTTGGCCTCTGGCAGTAGGACAGAATAACTTGGAAAGCTGTCTGGCCACTTTACTTGTTCCCCAGGTCTGAGCTCTCTGTATTGCCAAGTGTTACTTGGTTACTGTGTAATTGTGAGTAGCTGTGGGAGAGTAGGAGTCATATTGGACTTGAAAGCAGAATACCACTGGATTAGAGTGTTATTGGTTTACTAGGTCTGTGTCTTTAGGCAGAGTATTTGACCTTTTTTGTTTAGAACAAACCTCTGGGGTTTTTTTTAATCAGAAAAATAATCCAGTTCACAAAAGGCTGAGAGACTAGGTAAAGTCTGTCCCGAAATGGTGTAAATCATAGATTGCACAGACAAATTTTAGGTATGTTGATATCGGAAAAACTTTGTGTCTTCAGAAGTAAGAGTTTTATATCTGTTAATGCTGCCCAAAGTAGAGTTGGCTTTCTTACAACCTCTGATTCCCCATATTGCCTTGTTTGAGTCTTTTCTCTATCTTGAGAATCTATAATTCAGTGATATTCTCTTGCTGAAAGAGGATATTGAGTCTCTTTTTTGGTTAATTCTTTTCATCTTGGGATGGTATGTTAGTGTATTATTAGTTATCTGTTGCTGTGGAACAGATTACCTCTAAAACTTAACAGCTAGAAACAACAGCCATTTATTATCTCATAGTTTCTATGGGTCAGGATTCTGGGTGTGGTCTAACCAAGTGGTTCCCACGGGGGTCTCTCATGTGGCTGCAGTCAAAGTGTTACCGGGGTAGTCAGTACAAGGTTTGACTGGGGTTGGATCTGCTCACCTAGGTGGTTGTTGTCAGGCTTCAGATCTGTTTCTAAATTCACTCCTGAGGTCTCTTCATAGGGCCACTTCACCTCCTGACAGTGGTTTCCCAAGAGTAAGAGAAAACACCTGTAATTGAAGCCATGATCTTTTTAGAATCTCATCTCAGAAGTGACATGCTATCACTTCTGCTCTGTTCTGTTCCTTAGAGGTAAATCAGAAGTCCTGCCTATACTGAAGGGAAGGGGCTGGGTGTTGAGGTAGTAATACCAGGGATTAGGGCTCATCGGGGGCTGTCTGAGAGGCTGCCTGTGGCAGGTGGATTACATACAGCCTTTGGGTGGTGAAGCAGAGTCAGGGTGGACTTGATTTCTAGTTTTGTAATTCTGAGTTATATTTAGTTATTTTTTAATGTTCTCAAGTGGAAGTAGTTTTTTAAATTTGTTGGCGCCCATTCTAAAGCCTGTTTCACCAGACTGATCAGTGTTAGCATAATGAAAATGAGTGTGTTTTCTTTAGCCCCCTTGCCTGAACTGTAGAAATGGTTGTGTAGAAGATAAGCCCGTTTTTTTAGTTTTTGAAGTGCTGTCAGAGGGAATAAAATCAGGTACCTTCAACATATCTTTTATTTTATAAGACTATAATTATATCTTATGTTTGAAAAAGTTTGCAAGGTACTTGATAGCTTGTAACAGCAACACTTTCTCTGCCATTATTTAAGCTTCACAGAGATTCCAAGTACATGGCATTATGAAGTAGATTGTAGGTAATCACTTTTTGATCAGATAAGAAATAATATCATGATTGTTCATTTTTTCTAAGGAAGTACATGGCATCATGGAGTAGATTGTAGGTAATCACTTTTTTTTTTTTTTAAAAGATTTTATTTATTTATCAGAGAGAGAGAGGGAGAGAGAGCGAGCATAGGCAGACAGAATGGCAGGCAGAGGCAGAGGGAGAAGCAGGCTCCCTGCTGAGCAAGGAGCCTGATGTGGGACTGGATCCCAGGATTCTGGGATCTTGACCTGAGCCGAAGGCAGCTGCTTAACCAACTGAGCCACCCAGGCATCCCGGTAATCACTTTTTGATCAGGTAACAAATATCATGATTGCTTAGTTTCTCTAAGGAAGATTTTTAGGCATTTAAGAAATCATTGTTTTTTGAGTAGCCTGCTTAGAACCAATTGTTATTAAACTGAAATAAATGTAGGCTTCCTTGTATTTCCCTGTCTTTTCTTAAAAACCAGATCTCCCTTCTGCGGAAAAGTAGCTTGGCAGAGAAGAGCGAGCAGGGGGCATGAGTCAGTATATCTGTTTTAGTCCTAGCTTTGCCCTTTAATATATGTTTGACCTTGGTATGTTCTCTCACCCTGTCTGACTTCAACTTCCTCTATTATGTTTTCTTGCAACTTAAAAATCCTACTCAATTTCTTTCTTCATCTAGGACAGTCTTGGGGGTAACAGCAAGACAGCCATGGTGGCCACTGTCAGTCCAGCAGCTGATAACTATGATGAAACCCTTTCAACTCTGCGATATGCAGATCGAGCCAAGAACATCGTGAACCATGCTGTGGTGAATGAGGATCCTAATGCACGAATTATCCGGGATCTCCGGGAAGAAGTAGAAAAGCTCCGAGAGCAGCTAACCAAAGCAGAGGTATAAGGCACAGCCAAGCCACACATTGTGGGTCTAGGAAAATCCAGAATTTGAATTTTCTTCCCCTTAGCTGCAAGTGATAAGTACTCCACTTAGAATTTTTGAGTTTTCTATAGGAAGAGAAACTTGAGATGAGTAATAAGTAAAGACAGATAGTCATAGTTGAAATTTATATAGAGTTTTTACTGGTGTGAAAGGATTGAACAGGAAGAGAGAATAAAGGGAATTGAGAAAATGTTTCTTTCCACAGTATAGGCAGGAGACAAGAAAGGAGAGGTATAACTAAGAATAAGGGAGAGAGGGAGAGAGATACTTAAAACACAAAGTATGCAATTTTATTGCAGAAAAGACTGACTGGAAGAGGACTCAAGCAGATACTTGTATCATTTGTTTACTGGTTGAAGGCAGAATGGAAATCTTAAGGAGTTTTTCCACATCTTAATAATCTAGTTGTTCCATGTTGTGGTTTAATTATGTTTGTAGAAAAAATATTTTATAGCAGAAATACTCATCTATTTAGGGATGTCTGGGTGGCACAGCCAGTTAAGTGTTGGACTCTTGGGTTTGGCTCAGGGTGATGGGATCGAGCTCCAGGTTGGGCTCTGTGGTCAGTGGGGAGTCTGCTTAAGATTCTCTCTCCCTCTCCCTCTGCCCCTCCCACTCATGCTCTCTCTCTCTCAAATAAATAAATAAATCTAAAATAAATAAAGAAATACCCATCAGTTTAGAGGTGCTCTATTTCTACTACCCTTTGTATATTCTGTGATGTAATGTGTTTATGTTCCTTTACTGAATTTGAAACCTATACAGTTCTAACCTACAACCAGATGCTCATCCTCTTTTTCAAAAGTGGAATAAAATACCAGATTCAGGATCTGTAGTTTAATTAGCATTCTATTCCCATGATTAGCCCTGTGGGACTCTTTCCTGGGTTTGGGACCATAGCCCTTTTCTTTTTTATAACCTGTTTGCTGGTAGTAAGTTGATAAAATACATGGTCAAAACAATTGTCTTGGTCATATTTTTGCCCATTGAAATTTATCTTGTTTTTACAGGATAATTTTACAGTTTATCAGGATTCTTTGAAATTTTGTTTCCAGCTTCCTGGTATTAATACCACTGTTCAGTTTACTACATGTGAGATTACATCTGTATATACTTGAATCAATACCTGAAGTCATGAGTAGAGACTAGAATGAATCCCATGTAGGAGTCTAGATATACGGACCTATTGGGATTTAAAAATAAGCCATTGAGAGCTTAAATGTTCTGTCTCTCTAAATGTAATTAGATCTTGAGGTGCCTGGGTGGCTCAGTCATTAAGCATCTGATTACAGCTCAGGTTCTGATTTCAGGGTCCTGGGATGGAGCCCTGCATCAGGCTCCCTGTTCATTGGGAAGCCTGCTTCTCCCACTCACACTCGCCCTGATTGTGTTCCCTCTCTCGCTGTCAAATAAATAAATAAATAAATAAATAAACTTAAAAAGAATAAATGTAACTAGATCTTCACAGTGACAGTAGGTTGGAAGAACACAGGTGAGTCTTCCTTTCAAGTCTACCTTGGCTAACTGAGTGAGCTTGTGGGATGCACAGAGTCTGGCTGCTGTGTGTCAGTCGCATTCATCGTTCTGACTTAGGTAGATCAGAGAGCTCGGTGGATTATAGAGCTGAGAGCAGCCAGATTGTTACTATTATCCTTTTGGATTTAGTTAATGCTTTCTTCAGGCGTGGTACAGACATTTCATGAAATAAACATTTTCTTATAGGCAATGAAATCTCCAGAACTAAAAGACCGACTAGAAGAATCAGAGAAGCTAATCCAGGAAATGACTGTGACCTGGGAGGAGAAACTGAGGAAAACCGAGGAGATTGCACAGGTTCGTGCTTCCTGATTAAAGCAAGAGAAAGCTCGTGGCAGTTTGTGCAATGCAACTTACGGCGTTTCTGGTTCCTTTTTTGATTTTTAGCTTTGAAGATGGCAAATCTAGCACCAGTAATAAGAAACTAGATCCAAGAGTCTATTTCACAAAGTTAATTTGAAGGCTAAAGAAGACATAATTATAATTAATAGTTCATTATGTGAGAAATATACTTAGAGACATAAACATTTTTTAAATGAAGTAGCTACTTTGTAGTCTCTGACTCTAAACCCCCAATTCTATTAAGTGCTTTGCAGTCCTAAGGAACTTAACCATATTACAAAATTATTAGTGGCAGATACTCGGTTATAAGCCTCTAGCTTTATTATGACAACTTAATAAAAGTAATATGAAATACCTAAATCTGAGCTATCTATTGTGTTTAAAATACTTAATAGAGGTAGAGTTGTGCAATTTTAGGGTGGGAACCTTAGCATTTGGAAAGAATCCTAAATGTCCAGTTGTCTACTTAGTAAAAGACTTGTTCCATGGCATTCCTTTTAGGTAGGTATTCAGCCTCTGTTTTAGAAATATACATGGTAATGTGGAGGCCAGCCCCCTGTTGAGCAATCTTTTCATGATTGGACAGCTCTGATGACTCCAATAGTAGCTATATAATCAGAATCTTTTATTCTTTCATTTCCGTTCATGGTCTTTAGTTTGTTCTTCAAAGCTAAGGGAATGGGTGTCCCACATACATACAGTAAGTGAGAGTAATAATAGCAAATATGTATTACGTACATGTGTTGGGCCCTATGCTAAGTACTTTTAAATACAGTATTTTATTTAAGCCCCCCAGCAGCAGTCCTACAAGACAGGGACAGTCATTACCCAGATATTTAAGGTAACCTCTGCCTTCTTCCCCTCCTTTTCTAAAGTTAAAAATCTCTAGTGTTTTCAACTGTTCCTCATATTAATAAATACACAGAACTTGCTACTTTTGTCACCCAGCAGGTTCCGTCTTTAAATGTGCTGCCCAGAATCAATGTGTACATCAGATATTGTAGGATGGTACTACTATTATGTAGCATAAAGTGGATGTCATATTAGCGCAGACTAATTTTTTATGTTTTTTATTATCATCATTTCCAAAATAGATAAAAACAGGAAAAGAGTATAATGGATCACTTGTGGCATCATCCAGTTTCACTGAGATCAACATATGACCATCTGGTCTTACCTGTTTCCCAACACTGAGTTATTTTAATGCATATCCTTCAAATTAGAAGAGAATAGCCCAGTGTATGAACTTTATTTCTCATTTATACTCACTTTTTGTTTTTCATAAATTATAAGTCAGTCTAATAATTACCCAACTTAAAACTAATTTGTGTGAGCCTTTTTGAGCTACTCCAAAAGTAAACATTGACTTTGAAATGGAATTGTATTTGCATTGCTTTGCTGATGGAAGGCAGGGTAGGTCTAAGTGAAATTGCATTGCTAATGCTGTTAAATTGTTATCATTAGCATCTTTCCTTACTTAACTGTTCTCTTCCTCCATCCGACCTCCCTTTAAGGAGAGTGCCTGATTTTATCCAACCCTTCATTTAACACCTTATCTTTGCAAGCCTTCAGGCTTTCTGCTGCTGAGCTTGCATCTCCTCTCTCATGGAAAAAGACCTGGTCTGTTGGTCACTGACCTTTTTTCAGAAGACACTAGCATTTCCGAAAATGCATTTCTGGCGGTATAGCCACCAGTTGTTAATAAGTCTTCTGGGAAGAAAAATGGTCCATAGTCAGGTAACTTTGGGACAGTATCCCTAAAAATAGCAGAATTCAGTTGTACTGCAAACTTACTATGTGGCCCTAGTTAAATGACTTAGCTTTTCTTGTCTTTCCTCAGAATCAAAGGCTTTAGGTGGCTGTGACTCATTATCACTTGCTATTTATGTGTAGTCAAAGACACACCGCTCTGCCCCTGTTCATATACCTTAATCTTAGACTACTGGTTGCAGGAGTCTATATCCCCCTCTGTGTATACCGTTGTATATCGTTTGGATTCAGAGACAGGTAGTCACAAAGAAGAAAGGTTCATATTCTTAGGAAAATAATACTTGAATGCATATGCATTTTTTATTTTGATACATTCACAAGACTGACATTTTGAGCGCTCACTGTGTATGACGCACTGTGCTAGGTGTTAGGAATTCACAGTGGATGTATGGGATCCCTGCCTTCATAGAAAAATAGTCAAGTAAACAAGTATGAGTTACCAAGTATGAGAACAAGTATGCTTCATATAGAAGAGACAGGTGTAAAATCTGTTCAGCTAGGGAGTGCATTCTTGACCCTTTCAGGAATCTGAAAGAGTTCCATATAACTCTTTGAGAGTATATAAGCCTTTGAGAGTAGGAACCATAAGACATGAAGATTGGAGAGGAAGCGGGCCAGATTGAGGGCCTATGGACTTTGTTGAGGGAGTTGGCTTTTATCCTGGCTGGGGATTCACCTTGGCTGTCGGGCAAGAGAGTGTTTTAAAAATTTGGCCTTATGGAAAGTTCACATTTGGTAAAATAGCTTTGCTCAGATGTACAGAATTAAATGAGAGAGACAAATTTAAGATGTTAGGTATTTTCAAGAGTGAAAATTGAGAACTCAGTAGAATATTTGGTTGCTATTGGTAATGCCTTTATTTCTCAAAATAAAGTTGTAGTTAACAAGATAAAATAACATATAGTTTGGAAAGAGAAAAAAATGCAGTGATCTATAATACCAGGTCCTAAGATAACCTACTTTAATTGTACAGTTATTTAGTAATTATTCCAATGTATGACCTTTTATATCTTGCTGTATCAATAGTTATGGAATTAATAGTTCTCTAATACATTTACAGGAGCGACAGAAACAGCTTGAGAGTCTTGGAATATCTCTTCAGTCTTCTGGGATTAAAGTTGGGGATGATAAATGCTTCCTTGTTAATCTGAATGCTGATCCTGCTCTGAATGAACTTCTGGTTTATTATTTAAAGGTGAGGTAACAGACTTTGCTACCATTTCCTGCAGCAATATAGAACAGTGTTTTATAGTATTTTTTTAAACTTGGAGAACCATGCTTATTCCAAAATAATGAGAATTAGCAAATTGTTTAAATTGAAGTGTAGAAAATCTTGAGTTTCTGAGATTAATTTCCCTTTTTATTTGATTTATTTTTAAGATTTATTTATTATTTTAGAGAGAGAGATAGAGTGGGTGTGGGGAAGGGGCAGAGGAGAGGGAGAGAGAGAATCTCTAGCAGACTCCCTGCTGAGCACAGAGCCTGACGTGAGGCTCCATCCCACAACCCTGAGATCACCAGCTGAGCCAGAACCAAGAGTTGGATTCTCAACCGACTGAGCCATCCAGGTGCCCCTAGAATTAGTGGCTCTTTTTAGTCTTCGAGTGATGGAATTTAACCTAGTAATATAAAAAATAATATTCTGATGTTATTTTCAAGAAATTAAGTAACTCTAGCTACTATTATTGACTGTGATTTATACCAGGGAGTTAAGTAGGTAACTTTAAAGCTTAAAGAAGGACTTTTAGAACTAAATGATTTATTAGTAGACTGAAGTTTTCATGGTTTATATGAAGCACATTTTTTTTGTGAAGTGGTTAGATTATAAAAAGAAATGTTTATTTATTAATTATTTTAAAGGAAATGTAAATGGAAGTTATGGTGTAGGGCCACCTACTATGAATTTTGTGTTTCTAGTAATTTAGGAAAATTTAAGAATTTGGATTATCAACTTATTAAAAAAAAGAATAGGTCACTTAGAGACCGAGAGGGTCAGAGTATGGAACAGAAAAAACCCAAATAATGATATACACTGAAACCTGAAATTGTGGGACATATCAGGGAGGCAAGAGACAACTTTAGAATGAGCCGGAATCCTGAGCCACTACATAAATTATGAGGAGCTCACAATCGCCTTGTCATGCCAACAGCATAAATAAATTAGGTAATTTATAGTCCTGTTATTAGGACTATACGATTCTGACATGTGGTTAATAAATACTAGGAGGAAATCCCCCTCTCTTATAACATAGGCACTTATATAGTAGGTTTAACTAAGATGACTAGGAAGTTAAAGATGAGCTGGTAAAGTGTTTACTGTTGTAAAATTAAAAAAACAAACAAACATGTGGCTTCGTATCTAGGAAGACTAAAGAATTTATGACACATTGGCTAGTTTCCCAGTTTTGATCAGAGATATCCTGGCATAATTAGTTTGTGTTATTTTGATAACGCCCCTTATTAATGAGTATCTGATGCCATGTTTTATTATGCTATGAATTAAATCACGCTTTTGATACATATAGCTTGTGTGCACTCTCAGATTTTGTACTTGGGTGGGAGCAACATGAGAGTAGCAGGAAAATGACCTGTGTTTTTGTCTGGATGTGTGATCTCAAGTCCATTGCCCCCTCTGGTCTACAGACTCCTCTATAAATGGATGCTTTGTCTGGCTACCTCACAGGGTTCCTGTGAAGATTAAATGAGAATTGATATATACAAACACTATGTGAACAGAAGCACTACATACAAATATCAAATATTGCGCATTTATTTGATGCTCTTTGTGGTATCTTACGTATATTATCCTTGTCTGTTGAAAAAAGAAGTTTAAATGATCACATCCTGTACTGTGTTTCTTAATGATGGTGGCAGCATTTTGCATTAGGGTTTCAGCTGTAGACAGTCATATGCTTCATGAGAGATGCAGTATAGAATAGGACTCAAATATTCTGCCCTTTTTATTTCTCCGAACTCTGAATTCTTTTTCTTTCTGATGTGATGAAGTTCAACTAGGAACACACAAACACATACGCCCAACAAGAAAAAAACCCGATTCATATCTGTTCCTTAACTATAAAATTAAACAAAGAAACTATTTAAAGATTTTTGGAGAGTAGTCAAAATATTTCTGGTCATCTCGTGTGGAGGTGTCGGGATTCTGTTTCAGATTGTGTGGTCAACCCTGTTTTGGCAGAATTTGAGGCAGTGTTGATTTCTTGACTGCCCAAGCGCACCCCATGACAAAAGCATATTCATGACCAAGCACATTCAGAAGGATGATCTCAGTCCAAGAACAGTTTTTTGCTTCAGTAAAGTGATACCATGATGTGGGAAGGAGGAATTTGGAGGCTGAGCGTTTTGTTTTGTTTTGTTTTATTTTCTTCTTGCCTTTGAATTCCGAAATCAGTTTAGGTGCTGGGCAGATGACTTCACATCTCTGGGTGATTTTCAGCACCCCATCTATAAAATGAGGGCACTAGATTAAATTATCTCTAATGTTTTTTCTGGTTCCAAGTGGTCTGAGTCTCTTCCAGAACAGAATCCTCCATTTATTTGTTTGGTCTGGAACTGGCAGGGTAGGGTATGGTGGCCAAACCATAGATGGAACATAACTCCTGAGATGATTTCGCATCTAATTTGCATGCATGGGCAGTCTCTGCCTTGCATGGCTTCAACACACACAAATTCCAGTTACCACAATTTAGTAAATAATGTTGATGCCACTGCTGTTCATGAGATTCTACATATGGAGCCAGAGAAACTTAGTGAGGGTGAACTTACTGATGTAAGTTATGAAAGTGTGACAAGAAGGATGAAGATGTCCCAAAGGGAGTGACACCAGAGAACACTTCCCATTGAAGGAGCCGTTGGAAGTATTTTGTAGCATCTGGACACAGAGGTTAAAATGGTAGATGCTTAGAAAGGAGTATCACAGTTTGCCAAGGAACAGAAAACATGCTCACTCCATATTGTAAGTTATATACCTATACAGAGAAGAAGAAGGCAAGCAGTGTTCAAACTACTCTTGATAAGTTTTTCACAAAGAAAATTTTTAAAATTTCAATGTATCTAATATTCTAAATTATAGTAAACTAAATAGTTTTACTGTTTTTTCATTTCCTTATATATTGTAGCAGTAAGAGAATTCTTAATGTTTTTACAGACATTTAAGAAAGTCACAGAATAGGAGCACCTGGGTGGCTCAGTTGATTAAGCCTCTGCATTTGGCTCAGGTCATGATCTCAGGGTCCGGGGAACCTGCATCAGGTTCTCTGCTAAGCAGGGAGCCTGCTTCCACCTCTCCCTCTACCTGTCTCTCTGCCTACTTGTGATCTTTCTCTCTCTGTCAATAAATAAATAAAATCTTTTTTTTTTTAAAAAAGGTCATATAATTGTGGTTTTCCCCATTGATTATTAAGATCTCCTTGCAAAAAGTTATTTTTACAACTCTGTGTTCTCAGGTAAAGCAAGGATCGCTTGTGATTCTGAGATGGTCTTGGAGACTTCTACCCAGTAACAGCCAAGCTTCTAGTGGGGAAGCTTCTAGAGGGAAGAATTGCTTCCCCCACCTTAAAAACATGATGCTAGTTATACGCTTTGTTTTCTGAAGAGTTTTATAAACACTTATTAGAAAAAAAGGGGGGATCCGTGCCCAAATCCCAACATGTAGAGATGGCCTCGGTTAGTATTTAATAGTTTTATCACTATTCTCTAGATCTATTCCTATATGTATGTCTTTGGATTTAGAGTGCTACATATTTTTACATTACAGAAATGGTATCATAGTATGATTGATTCTCAGCATGCCTTGGAATTATCCACCAAATCTTTCAGGAGTTTTTTTTGCTCATGCAGTTCTGGACCTACTCTTCACAAGTCAGCTATTAAGGGCCTGGAAAACAAGGCTGATTCTGAAGGATTGAAGGGGGCAGATTTTACATAGACATACTCAGTAAGGATTCATACCTTGATAAGTGATTCAGCAGCAGCTTGAAAAGACATGTTGCTCATATCATTGAAAGTAAACCATCTGTTGGTATCTTGCCTAGTATTCAGTCGCTGACTGAGGGGTTCAGAATGGCCGAGGCACCAGCCAGACAGTGTTTCTGGAGCTGCAGGTTAGGTTTCAAGGAGCCCAAGATGAGTAAGATAGTTAGGGCACATTAGGAGTTCTTGGGTCGGCAGCTGTTGGACCCCTATGGTTTAGGGCTTGAATTCATAAAAGATGGGCAGGTGCCTTTCTGCCTTTTCCACCTCAATTCTAGAACAGTTGTCTTCGGAGTCTTGGTTCTGTTAAGCCAGAATGACTTATTAAGGAATTTTGATTATTTAGATATGTGAGGAGTAACAAGTATTTTTCTTCTTAGTGCCCCTAATACTCACTTACCTTTTCCTTCAGAAATTATCTGAGGATGCTGATAAGTCAGAAGAACCTCATAGGCTTTACTAATATGCTGCTTTTCCTTCTTGTAGGCTCGGAAAAGCTTGCCTGTGAAATACGTCACTAGTGGACAATTCCTGTCTCTCTTCATCTTCCTTTCTCTCCTCCCTCATTTTCATATCCCCTTCCTTCTCTGTCTCTTTCGCTTTCTCCTTTAGGATTTAGTGGATGAAAGGGAGATTCTTAAAAAAGCTACAAATAGTTGATATATAAAGGAAGCAAGGTACTGTAATTCATAGAATAGTTAACTAATCATCTCCAGTGAAATTAAATTTAAATGGATGAAGAAAGATTAAAAAGCCATTTCTAGCCTTTGGCTGTTTCTGAGATTTTAAAATCTAGTATTTTATATTTGTTAAAGTTTTCCTGAAAACTAGTATACTTTAAGAATCATTATATTCAGGGGTGCCTAGGCAGCGCGGTTGGTTGGGCATCCAGCTATTGGTTTCAGCTCAGGTCATGATCTTGGGAACATGGATTCAAGCCCTGTGGCCTCTGTTGGGCTCCATGCTTGAGGCAGAGTCTGCTTGAGACCTTTTCTCTCCCTCTGCCCGCCCCCCCGCCCACCGCCCCCTGCATGCACTCTCTTTCTCTAAAATAGACAGTCTTTAAAAAAAAAAAAAAAAAAGGCATGTATCACATTGAGACGGAAAAGCTACCACTGATTAACTTTATCTTATTTTGATTACCTTGTACTTTCATAGCACTTACTTATTAGATAAACCTCTGCACCAACCTATGATGTTTATTTTTTTCCTCATGAGTATTTTTATTGCATTGCTTAGAGCAAAATAGGAGGAATTTATCAAAAAGCTTATTGTCCAACTTGTTTAAACATCAAACAGTAAGGCTTTGGCAGATTGAGCTTTTAGGGCTCAATGTTTTAGATTCCAGCCAATCATCATCCAAATCAGAATAGATTATAACCTCAAATGATAGATTTAAGTTGTCTCTGAGATTGTAAGCACCAGAATTGGGACTTTGTCTTTCTTTTATCTCTAGCCATTCAGTGCCCATCTTTTAATACATGTTCAGTGTAATATTTGTCGAAAAAGTGAGGTTTTCCTTCTAGAATTTGGATTAGACCTTTATATGCTTGTGTTTATATCTTATCTCCAGTAATTTTTAATTCAGTCTATGACCAGATACTTAGTGTTTGCCATGTATCATATGCTGTGCTCTTTGTTGGCAAAGATGCAGGACTCCTGTAATGGTTGTTGTCTAAATAAAGGGAAAAAACCATTTGTGCCACAGGTAGTAAAATGTGGTACCCACTCTGAATATAATCAGGGTTCAGAGAAGGGAGAAGTAGGTGTCACTTAATGGTGAAACTTTCAAGTAGAAGATGAAGCTAGACCTGGGTATTTAAGACACTCTCATTTAGATGAAGGAAAGAAGAAGCATTTCAGGCAAAGAGAACAAGAGCAAGGGCACAGATGGGGGCCTGAACCTGTGTACAGCTGGAGATACGCTCAAACTCCAACCTGGAATATATAGCTCAGGGCTTACCTCCACTTCTACCAAAGTCACTGTTAGGACTCTTTCTAGAATTTCTGACAGGAGGAGAAAAGAGATTATACATGGAAATGGCCTAAGCCAAGTGTTCTGGGGGATTTTTCCTTCTTTTTTTAGGTGGTCTTGGGCCCTTTTTCTCTGTAGACTTTGTTTTAAGATTTTATTATTTTTAAGTAGTCTTTACACCCAATATGGGCTTGAACTCAAAACCCTTAGATACAGAGTCACGTGCTCCTCCAGCGAGTCCGCCAGATACTTTTTCCCTCCTTTTGGAACTTCTCTCCACCATGGGATTGGTTTTGTAAAGACAGGGTGGGAAGAACCAAAGTGCTGTAATGGAGACAGGCATGAGATAGATTCCTCAGGCCTGCTACTGAACATCATAAAGCGTTACTTACAGTTTCTACACAGTTAAGTCTTGTTCTCCAGATTAGAAAAGTCTGGGGATTGGCTGGGAAGCCTCACCCAGTAGTGGGAAGTAAAGGTTTATGTGGCATGTCCTCTGTATTATGTATACTCCTTGGGGATTGGATAGGATACCATAGGACAGCTCCATCCCAGCTCCATGTTGCCTTAGAAACACCACTGCAGTATAGTTGAGTGAAGAAACCCCCAGAAGAGGGGAAATGAAAATACTAGTGGAGAGGGGCCCTTTTTATGAGATTGAGGTCCCAGAAGAGATGGGAAGCACTGGGACCCACAACATAATTAGAAGAGTTACCAGCAAAGGAGGGAGAGAATCGTCTTCCTTTGAGTCTGAAGGAAGTGATTGTTCATTTATTTTTCTTTTGAATTTATCTAATGCCTAATTGTGCCACATCTGTGTTAAGTGATTGGATTACAGTGGGGAGTGGGTCAAACTGTTCTCTGCTTTTTTCCAAGCTAGCGGCGTAGGTAGATACTGAGCCCCAACAGTCAGTGCTAAGTAAGGAATTGAAATAGGAGAGTAATGGGGTGGTTAATTCTGATGATCAGTTCGGGATTTATCTCTCTGAGAATGTGCCCTTTAAAGGTGAGATAGAAATGATAAGAAACTACCAATATCAAGGTCAGGGGGAAACATTTCGGACCAAGGAAACTGCCTGTGTGCTCAAAGCACTGATAAAAGGCTACTGTGGCCTTGTCTTGCTCCAAGAGAAGGGGGAGTGGCAGGAGCTAGAATAGGAGAGATGGGCAGGGCCACGTCTCTGGGTGTTTTCTTTTTTTTTTTCCCCGAAAAGATTTTATTTGAGAGAGAGAGAGAGCGAGCGAGCGAGCATAAGAGGGGAGAAGGTCAGAGGGAGAAGCAGACTTTCCGTGGAGATGGGAGCCTGATACAGGACTCGATCCGGGGTCTCTGGGACCATGACCTGAGCCCAAGATAGTCGCCCAACCAACAGAACCACCCAGGAGTACCTCTGAGTGTTTTTTGTAAGCCTGGATAAGAATTTGGAATTCATGGAAACCATTAGAGGGCTTTAAATAGGGAGATCACATGATCTGCCTATGTGCTGGTAGTGGATGGGGTTGGGGGGCGGTTAGGTTAAAAGTGGAGGAAATAGCAGGAGGTGTATCCCTGCAGTAGAGCAGGGTGTGATAGATGGGGGGAAATAAGCCAATTACGGATATGTTTTGGAGGGACAGTCTATAGGGATGTTCAGACTGACTTGGGCCCAGGGGTAGGCTGGTAAGGGAAGGAAAGGACTCCATAGCATCTAAGCTTTTTATCGGACTAACTGGGTGGTGGCAGTAACCACTGTCCTGGAAGGGACTAGATTCATTGGGTGGGGTTGGGGAACAAAAGTTCTGCTTTGGGCTTTTCACTTTGAAATGTCTCTAGACACTCAGATGTCATTTAGAATGACATTTAGATGCTTTGAAATGGCTTTAAGCAGGGCAGCTGGGTGACTCAGTCAATTAAAAGTGTGACCCTTGGTTTCGGCTCAGATCATGATCTCAGAGTCCTGAGATGGAGCCGGTTATCAGGCTCTGGGCTCAGGGGAGAATCTGCCTGAAATTCCTTTCCCCTCTGCCCCCCCCCCCCCACTCCTCCCTCAGCTTGGGAGTGCGTGCACTGGCTTACATACATACATACATAGATAAGTAAGTAAATACATGCACACATACATACACAAATAAAAGTAAAACCTTAAAAAAATGTCTTTAAGCATCCAAGTAGGCAAGAAATAGTGGTTAGTAAGACTAGAATAGTGGTAATAGAGGCAGGAAAATAATGGAACTGAAGTCTAGCTTCTGGCTGGTGATTTAATTTATATAAAGACTGTAGCCTTCAAGAGGGGTCTGAGGGCCCAGAGGGGGTCGTGCAGGGCCAGCCAAGAAGGTCCTTGCCTTCACACAGGACAGAAATCAAATGGAAGCCTAGAGGAAGAGAGCAGAGTTTACCGAAGACCTAAAGAGAGTGCAGATACAGACGAAGCACCTGTGAAACTTAGAACGCAAAGGAGAATGTCCTCTTTGCTTGGGGCCTGGGGTTTTTATTGAGGATTGTGTCTTATCAGGCATCCAGTAACAGAGAGGAGTGTTTAGGTGTCCTCCGGAAGCCACTTATGCCCTGGAGCCAGAGATCTTGGTGAGTCAGTGGTCTTGGTCACTCCTTAGATGGTATTTATTGTGCTGGTAGACTCCAAAGAAGTCATTAACTCCTTGACCTTTACAAGGAGAACATACATTATTTGTTCTGTAGGTATGTGGGGGGAGGTATGGGGGGGTTGTAAGCCCTTGCAAGAGTAGAGGCAGGAAAGGAGCAAAAATAACAGTTTTTCAGTGGGGTACTTTTAGTTTCCCTGTTTCAACAGTATTTAATACCCATGCAACTGGATGAAGTCATCATGATCAGAGGTTAGCCTTCCACCGACCAGATCTAATTCCCTGCCTGCTTCTCTGTGGCCTGGGAGCTAAGAATGGTTTTTACATTTTTTAAATGGTTAAAAAAATTAGAAGAATCGTAGTATTTCAGACATGTGAAAATTATAGCCAGTTCAGATTTCAGTGTTCATAAATAAAGTTTTACTGGAAAGTAGCCGTACTTGTTATTTGTGTGTTGTCTGACCATCTTCACACTACTAGGCAGAGTTGAGTGGTTGCATATGGCTTGCAAAGCCTAGCATATTTTGTGTCTGACTGCAGATCTAGGTGTATGAAAGGAGAAGGTGGCTTAGGGACACATCCCAGTGTTATCAGTGTTTCAGTATGTACAGTCCTTAAGTGTTGAAGTGCATAAGAGGGAGCTTGATTTTTATATCCGTTTCTCAGTTGCCAGCCAAAACAGCAAGGCTGGTGACTGGGCTTCAAGAATTGAGTAATTGTGGCTCTACAGTAGGAACAACACAGCCATCATATCTTCTTTGAGGATTAGGGAGACCATGGGATTCATAAAGTAATTTTAATCTTTTCAAACTCCTTAGATTTGAATAGCTTTTTATCTTTGTAGTTGATCATCTTGATTGAGACCGGGTTAGTGATGTACAACTTAAGTAAGTGGTTTTCAGACCAGCATTTTTGGTGCATTATTGACTCATGCCTCATGCTCTGAGAGTAGTATAAATTTGGGATCAAGATTGCAATGGAAAATATGTAATACAGACATTAGTATGAAACTGTAGTTTTAGTTTTGAAAGGTATAACTCAACTTAGTGCATTATTCCTTACAAGGAAATATACCTTATAGGTTATATTTCAGAGAAAGTCGGAAATTCCCCCTACCCCATTCCATTTGCTTTAAAGAACCTTTTAGCTAATGTAATGGATCAACGTAAGAGGAGAGGATTTCAGTTTTTATACATGTAAGAATACAGTATTAATCAGTGAGTTTGATTCTTTTCTAGGAACACACATTGATAGGCTCAGCAAATTCCCAAGATATCCAGCTATGTGGCATGGGGATTCTTCCTGAACATTGTATTATAGACATCACAGCAGAAGGCCAGGTCATGCTGACTCCTCAGAAGAATACCAGGTAATGTACTTTAATTAGTGTCAATGTCACGATAATTTTTAAGAGGAAGAAAGTACACTAGTTGTGGGTGTTATAAGCATGTTTGGCCTTTGGTTTTAAGTTCACTTAATGAAGCTATCCAGTTAGTTACCAAGACCTTTACATTGAACATTTTCATAGCTCTTAAACCCATCTCTCCTCTCTATACTCACTACTGTGGCCTTGTTTAAATAAGACCCTCATCAAATCTTGATGGAACTATGCCAACACTCTAATCTTTTTCCTGGGTCACTTACCATACAGCCAGATGGCTTTTGACTAATTTTTTTTGAAGATTTTATTTATTTATTTGACACAGAGAGAGAACAAGTAGGGGGAGCAGCAGGAAGGGGAGCGAGGGAGAAGCAGGCTCGTCACTAAGCAGGGAGCCTGATGTGGGGCTCGATCTCATGACTCCAGGATCATGACCCAAGCCAAAGGCGGACACTTAACCAACTGAGCCACCCCAAGCTTTCTACTATTTTTTGTATAAAATCCCTTACATCCCTCTTATTTGTCTCCTATTCCTGTGTCTTTTGTTCTTTTGGGCAACTGACTTGTATTTGACCTTCAAGACTAAGCTCTCCCATTGTCAACTTTGGGGGAATTCCCTGTTTGGTTTACATGAAGGGCCCCTAGTATATATTCCTTGTACACCTTATGCTTCCTCTTATGTTAAGACTTAATATTGTTTCTAAAAAACTTTATTTTTTAAGTAGTCTCCATGTCCAGTGTGGACCCTAATGTGGGGCTTAACTTCATGACCCCGAGATCAAGACCTGAGCTGGAATCAAGAGTCGGATACTTAACCAACTTAGCCACCCGAGCACCCTATCACACTGTGTTCTTGTGGGCTGTTAACCTTTATTATCCCAGTAGACTGTGAGCTCATTGAGGACAGGGGCCTTTCTTTTTTGGTTCTCTCTCCTTAGTATGTAATAGAATATAAGTATGTATTATAAAATATATATTATAATATAGTATATAAGCACGCGATAAGTAATGAATGAAAAGATATAATATTATGTAAATTAAATGTTTCTCACTTTGCTTCCTTGAGCTGTGAAGCTGTTACTGCCCTGTTATATAATGGTCTACAACTGTTAATTGACTTAGAGTGATTCTTCAAATGTTGATTCATTTCATTATATGATACTGAATAATCATTAACATCATTACTAATCTTGGGGTGTCTGAGTGGTACAGTTGGTTGAGCATCCAACTCTTCGTTTCAACTCAGGTCATGGTCTCAGGTCATGATCTCAGGGTTGTGAGACTGAGCCCCAAGTTGGGCCCACACTTAGTGGGCAGTGTGCTGGAGATTCTTTCTTTTCCTTTCCCTCTGCCCTTCCCCCTACTCCTCTACGTGTGCTCTTTCTCTCTCTATTTCTCTTTCTAAAAATAAATAAGTCATGGGGCACCTGGGTGGTTTAGTCGGTTAAGTGTCCAACTGTTGGTTTCGGCTCTGATCATGAGCTCACAGTCGTGGGAGCCCTGTATCGGGTCTGCATGGCGTCTGCTTCAGATTCTCTCTCCCTCCCCCGCTGAGTGCACTTGCTCTCTTTCTCTTTTTCAAATAAATAAAATTCTTAAAAATAAATAAATCTTCAAAAAATATTATTACTAACTTATCCAAAAAGTCTTTAAATATTGGGAAACTATCCAACTCACAGTGAAGGATACAAATGAGGAAGAGGAAAGAACAGCAGGAGCTAGGCCCAGTACTTCCAGCCTGGGCATGCTATTCTCTTATTAAGTAGTCTTACAGAATAACAACCTCAGGCAAGGTTACTCTGAAGCTGTGATAAAATATGACAAAGCAGGCCACATAATAATTTTGTTTCAGCACAGACAAAAACCAAGGTCACTCTGTCACACACCAAATACCAAATACTTTCTCTTGGCTGAGGTGAGTGATTACTTCCTTATCGGTCACAACTTTATTATAATCTTCATTCTAGTCTACCCTCTATAAATAAGATTTTTATAGAATGCCCAATCATAAAAGTACTCTGCCTTCTGAATGCATCCAACATGTATAGAGCACCCTTCTCTCAGACCCTTTGCCAACTCGTCTGGCTAAAGCCCAAATCCTGCAACAGTCCTTCCGAGCACACTGGTACTGAGACATCCCATGCTTCCGGCGACTGTATCTTCTCCCTGTGCATGAATAATCAGCTCAGCTTGTTCAGCTACGGGAATGCTCCTAATGGTTTCTGAGTGGAGGACATTGACACAAGTTTCCAAACTTCCAATTCTCACTTGAAATTCACAGTTGGCATTTCCTTGCTTTGTCCATTTGCAGGAAAATGGCTGCCCTAGATACCACTTTATATATGTCTTTTGCTCAGGACAATCGGCATACTCTGGTGTCAGTGAACACAGTGCTTTTTTATGTACTTCTCGTTTTGTCAACCTGAAATGTTTAAAAAGTTGTGAAGGGTCAGAATTTTTTTTTTTTTTTTTTTAGGGTCAGAATTTTTAAAAAGTAGTAATTTTTATTGCTTCATCAAGGACATCCTCAAAGGAAACCTTTTTCAACAATTCTGAGTGCATGGCATGAGTGGTTCAGTGACTACTAGTCATGTTTGGTGCCATTGCCTTGGTTTGTGCTAAAACAGCAGTTTTACTCATTGCCGGTATAAATGTCAACATGGTAAAAAGGGCAGGTTAGCATTATTATAAAAATAGCTTTGATCTTGGGGACCCCACAGAGACCACACTTTGAAAACTCTTATTATAACCATGCTTTTATTTATTAATTATGGCTTAATGGCTGTAGGTTTTAAAAATTAGCCTCTATATGTTTCTCTTTAATTGAACTCCTCATTATATTTAAGGGATTTGTGTCATAAAAGCTGAAATCTGCTAATTTTAGTAGGTTCCCTCTTGTTAAAATTTTTGAGTTCATGCTTTGAATAATCAATCAGACTATAGGAGGACCAGTTACTTATAGTGTTTAAAAACCTACATGGTAAGTGAAATCCGGATAGCCAGAGTAGGATTTTGTGTATATGCATATATATAAAAAGTAACTAACAATATAAAGCCAGTTAAATGCTTTAGGATAGTACAGAAACTAAGACACAATAGGCTGGAGTGATGAGCAGCTTTTACAGAGGAAGCAGAAACCAGCTGGGCTTTGAAAGCTGCATAGAACTTGGTAGGGGGATGGGGAGGAATGGGAACGCTGTTCTAGGTTGCAGGACTGGTATAAACCTGGTTTTGAAAGAAGAGTCAATTAAATTAATCATGTTTAGTGGACAGAACCTAAACTTTTTTTTTTTTGGCTGGAGTTGAGAATTTGCTTGAGGGGGAAGAGAAAGAGAGAGGTAAACAGGTCTTCGTTTTGTAGGGCCTTAAGGGTCAAGATAAAGAACTTGACCTTTATCCCTTATCTAAGCAAATGAGTCCTTCAGGAGGAAAGAGGCTTGATGAAACTGGTATTCCAGGAATATCAGTCTTACAATGGTATGCGTAAGTTTTGTTTTTTTCCTGCACCTGCAAATTTTTCCCTTTATATCCTTCTATCCACCCCTCTGTTGAACTCCATTGTCAAGGTAAGCAGTCAGTGGGGTGCCTGAGTGGCTCAGTGGGTTAAGTCTCTGCCTTCCGCTCAGGTCATGATCTCGGTGGGTTGGGGGGGAAGGGGTGTGTGTGTGTGTGTGTGTGTGTGTGTCTCTGCTCAGCAGGGAGCCTGCTTGCTCCTCTCTTTCTTTCTGCCTCTCTGCCTACTTGTGATCTCTCTGTCAAATAAATAAATAAAATCTTAAAAAAAAAGATAAGGAGTCAAGTGGACCCTATAAATCTTTTATATATTGATAGGATATGAATGTTTTTCTGTGCTCTAGGAAGTTACAGAAGAATTTAGCACAGGTCTCATTTTTTCTATTTCTAGAGTCTAGTTGGTTGCTTGGCTCTTATTATTCATGTACATTGGACATACTTATTTGAGTTGTAATGTACATTGCTCCCAGCTTTTTCTTATTGACTATAATGGCTCCATATTTGCTCCTTAATATGCTATATAACAAATTCAGAATTGTGAAAAATAGAAGATAGTAATTTATTATACTTAGTACTGTAAGCATTTCTCAGCAGAGAAGTAAATACAAATAGTGAAATTCACTGAGGGCAGGAGAATTGATTATTTTGGGGAATTGATTATTTCTTTTTTCCTAGTAACTAGATCTCTATAGTATTGGGTAATTAAAGGAGAAAATAAGATAATCATTGTTTGCTTGTTTAACCTCTTCTCCCTACAGAACATTTGTAAATGGCTCTTCTGTATCTAGTCCTATACAACTCCACCATGGGGACAGGATTCTCTGGGGAAACAACCACTTCTTCAGGTATGACATTATTCATGGCTCTTAAAGAGAGATTATTGAAGATTATACTCTGAAACAGAAGAATGTATGGTAAGAATGTTAAGGTAAACTTAACTCCATAAAAAGTATACATTGTTTTGTACATATATATTTACTGACTATTAATGGTTGTTCACTATATGCTTTGAACCTGAGAGACATACAAACAATACCGTCAGAGGGACGCCTGGGTGGCTCAGTCTGTTGAGCCACTGCCTTCAGCTCAGGGTTCTGGGATCAAGTCCCAGGGTTCTGGGATCAAGTCCCGCATTGGGCTCCTTCCTTGGCAGGGAGCCTGCTTCTCTCTGCCTCTGCCTGCTTGTGCGCTTGTGCTAGCTTGCTCAATCTCTCTCTCTCTCAGTCTGACAAATAAATAAATAAAAATCTTAAAAAAAAAAATACCCTCAGAAAAAATAAGGAGTTTGCTTACTTATTTTTTTTCCATTTTATTTCCCAGTGCAAGATGATTGTTTTGCCATCTGGTGTAAGAATTCATTAATTTTTTTTTTCTGATGTGCTTATCTTTTTATTTGTTTATGTGTTATTGGAAAAGAGTAGTTTTAGTTCCCGTAGTCATAAAATAAAGTTTGTATTTCATTTAGGAATGTTTTCGACTGCAGGTAATGGCAGACTTGACTACAGTGGCTTAAACAATTTATTTCACTGACCAAGTAAGAAATCCAAAGGTGGATGGTTGTTGGCGTTGGCTAAACCTCTCAAAACTGTCAGAGCAGAAGGCTTGTCACTGTCTCTTTGTCTTAGCATGTCCCTGTGGTCTAAAGACGGCTACACCACTCTAGGTATCAAAGCAGCATCCAGGCACATAAGAAGAAAATGAGGGAGTAGGGTGGTGGTACTTAAGCCCTATCTGCTTGATCAGAGAAAGCAGAAGTCTTCCCAGAGCCCCCAGCAACTTCCATTTTTGTCTTGTTTGGTAGAATTTGCCCCTTAACTACAAGGGAGGCTGAGAAAGTGGCAGTGCTGGAACTGCACACATTGTTTTCCCTAGAAAACTGGTGTTGGGTTGCTAGGGAAGGGCAGGCTGAGGTTGTACAGAATTACAGACCTGGTTTGTTCTCTTCCTGTCACTGGTCACCATGCTTGGGACATCAGACTGACTTTTCTTATAGTTAATGGAGATCCTTTGCTTGTAGGCCAGTCGATACTTTGATTACTGGAAAAAGAATTTTCCACAGAGTATCTGGAAAATATTTTTCATTTTTCTCCTTCCCAGACTAAGTCAGGTGTAAACTACTTGGATTGGTTTTCAAAGCCTTCCAAGTTTGAGATACATTGATCTTTACAGCATTAACTCCCATAACTTCTGCTATGCAAATTTTGTGTGCCTCTATGTTTTTTCATTCATAATTTCTTCAGAGACTGTGAGAGTTTCCATTTCCACATCTCTTCTCATGCTGATCCTACTTTTAAAGCTTGGCTCAAATGACTTCCTACTGTGACATCTTTTCTGTTGTTATTCTAGTGGTCCTCAGCTTCTCTTTAATACCTAGCCTATCACAGTCATGTGGCCCCAAGTCGCATGGTCTGTTGTAACTATTTGTGCTTGAGTGTGTGTTTATTTCTACTACCAGAAGATAAAATTCCTGAGTACAGTAATTGCCTTATACTTAGATGGTACCCCTTGGCATCTAGCAAATGCTAGTGTTTAATGGATGGAATAAATGCGTATCTTTATTTTTAAAATAATATTCTCCCCACCCCACAAGACTGAATTTGCCTAAAAAGAAAAAGAAAGCAGATAGAGAGGATGAGGAACACGACACGTCCATGAAGAATGATACCAGTTCTGAGCAGCTGGATATAGACGGAGACTCCTCCAGTGAGGTGTCCAGTGAAATCAACTTCAATTATGAATATGCGCAAATGGAGGTTACCATGAAGGCTCTGGGGAATAATGGTAAGCAGATCTGCTGGGCATTTTAGAATCTTTCTAAAGTCGATGAAAAGTTAAAAATGTTTGTGACTGAGGCCTTTTAAATGTTAACAAAAAAGGAAATCTTTATGTTATTCTCTATATTCTTTTAATTTATTACATTTATAAAAGCCTTTCATTCTTTCAGCCTTGAGTACAAATTGCTGCACACTTTGTTCTCACTGATAGAATTTCTCAGGTTTGAAATTTGACTGCCACCGTCACTCTCAGCTTACATGTAGAACATACAGTAGACCTGCTTTTCCTGTGTGGAAGACAGTTCGGCATGTATCTGACAGAAGAGATGATATGATGAGTAGCAGGGACTAAGGACAACCAAGTTTAGTCTACACTATCTTCAAGAATCTTCATTTAGGGGTGCCTGGGTGGCTCAGTGGGTTAAGCCTCTGCCTTCAGCCTAGGTCATGATCTCAGGGTCCTGGGATTGAGCCCCACAGAGGCTCTCTGCTTAGCAAGGGGCCTGCTTCTTCCTCTCTCTCTGCCTGCCTCTCTGCCTCCTTGTGATCTCTCTCTCTCTCTCTCTCTGTCAAATAAATAAACAAAATCTTTAAAAAAAAGAAATATTCATTTACTAGTTAGGATGACAAACAGCATAGCAATATAGAACCACATGGGAAATCTATTGTGTTGTACTGTGACCTTTCTTTGATTATTTACCTTTTTTAAAAAAAAACCTTGTTTAGATCCAATGCAGTCCATATTGAACAGCCTAGAACAACAGCATGAAGAAGAAAAACGATCTGCATTGGAGCGCCAGAGGCTTATGTATGAACATGAATTGGAGCAGCTACGAAGAAGGCTGTCTCCTGAGAAACAGAACTGTCGTAGTGGGGACCGGTTTTCTTTCCATTCACCCAGTGCTCAGCAGCGATTGAGACAGTGGGCTGAAGAGAGGTAGGCTCATGGGGCCTTTAGTACGTGTGCATAGCATAGGCTCAACCCTTTAACTCACCTACATAAGATGGTGTGGAGACATCTAGACATTATTTGATAAAGAATTACAGAATTATATTAAGAGAGACTCTTACAGCTTCAGAACCATTTGTATGGTCTTTTTTTTTCATTTTTGAGAAAAAACAGGAATCATCCATTTATATTGATTTATTTAAAGTTGTCCATGTTAGGTGCTGTCCCATTTTAGTTTGTATGGCTTTTGGATTTGAATAAATAAGTATTTGTACTTAGAAGTTATACTTTATCATTGTATCATACTTTAGGTTGTGAAGCTTGGGTAGATCTTTTTAAATAAAAGGAAAAAAAAAGAGAGGTGGTTATCTGGACTGATTAGCTCAGGTGGGTAAAGCATGGTGCTAATGAGATGCAGATTGCAAGCTTGAACTCTATACGGGCTAATTAGCGTTGCACTAAAATGTCTCATCCATGGTTACAGACTGTACTTAACTAACCTCTTGCTATTCCAAGTTTGGTCTGCAGACAGGCAGCATCCCTGTCAGGTGGAGACTGATAGAAGTGTGGCCTGTCAGGCCCCACCCCAGACCTACTGAGTCAAGCTATTTCAGTTTTCAAGATCCTTGGGTGATCTGTATACACAGTCAAGTTTTCGAAGCACTGTCCTAATCAGCGGCCAGCTTGTTACATGAGTGTGTGCCAGTACTTACAGCGTAGCCCAGATACAAGTGCGTGCATGGGTCGGTGTCAGTCATACATTTCCTGTGTGCACAAGGCACTTGTAAAGCTTGGTTCGCAGTTTGGCATTAACATATTGTGTCCTACATGATATTCCCATGTGCTGCTTGATGGTTATCTCCTCCCTCCACCGCCCTTTTTTTTTTTTTTTTTTTTTAAGAGAAGCAACACTGAATAACAGCCTGATGAGGCTGAGGGAACAAATTGTGAAAGCCAATCTGTTGGTGAGAGAAGCTAGTTACATTGCAGAGGAGTTGGATAAAAGAACAGAGTATAAAGTGACCCTGCAGATTCCAGCCTCCAGCCTGGATGCCAACAGGAAGGTGAGGTTGCCGGTAATGGAAGAGACAGACACAACCACTGCAGAAAACTGCTGTTTCACCAGTGTTAAATACCAGTGGGTGTGTCCTCATCCCCACCTACCCTTTCTGCAGTCTTCATCCTTTTGTACTTGTTCTCCTCTCTCAGGTAGAATTCACTTGCTTTTAATTCTTTGCCTTTGTGCAGAGTGTCCTTTGTCCACTAGAATATCCTCTCCACCTCCTCCTACCACACCCCACCGATTTATTCCATTCAGCTCCCTTTCATCAGTCTGTTTCTGTGATTTCTGGGAAGTCTTTCCTGATGAGTCTTCAGAAAGTGGGTTTTCCCCTTCATTCCTGTGCCATCCTACAACCCTCCTCCTTTAAGTTCCGTGTTTAGTTGATATTTACATGTCATTTTCAGTTGCTAATAGATTGTTTTGCAAAACTGTTTAGTAGTTGTTTCTTGTGTGTATTCATGATCACAAATCTTTTTTTTTTCTCTTGGTATAGTGTAATCACTTAATAAAATGTAGGGGGAAAGCCCCATCAAAATTGTCTATCCTTGCCATCCAGTTGTTTTTGTTATTTAGGCCCTTTTCTAATTCTCAATCATATTCATACATAACTTTGATGGTATATAGAGTTTTATATTCAGATAAATATTTTGAGGGATAAGTAAAAATATTTTAAGCAAATAAATTTTATATTCAGATAAATATTTTGTTTCTCCCACAGTATTTGATACAGCAAAGCTTTAATGAATGTTTGGGTTTTCTATTCTGATTTGGTAGCAAGGACCACTTTCTTTTTCTTTTGGCATCATAGCCTCAGGGTCAGTGTTTTCATAGAGTAGATATTTGGCAAATAGGTTGCTTAATGTTTTGAGTAATACAGTTATCGTAAACGTGATGCACTCATTGCTTTATGGAAACTTGCCTTTTGATACATATTCTGTGTGTGATTTGAACTTAGAACTTTATGTTGCTTATTGGTATTTGTAGGGCAAACCATGGGTACACTGGGAATCAGACAAAAAGCGGTAGGGGAAAGCCAATCATAGGCAGAAGGTATATGGCTTAGTTTTCTAGACGACTGAGCAGAGCAAGGTCTCTTCCATTCTGTAGTGTCTGAGTTGGAAAAACGGAAACATAACCATTTTATCCCCTTGAAGCATGACTGTCTGTAGCCCTTTTCTGCGTATCCTGGCTCAGGCTTTGTTGGAAAGCGCAACCTTGCTTGCTTCTGGGCAGCCAAATCAGTACCCAGAAGTGACACAAGTCATTTTGGGCTTCTGTCTCTCCTACACACCTGACAGTGTGTTCACGGGACTATTTGCATGGCTGTTAGAGATGATGCCTATCGCTGGAATCAATGCAGCCATTGTAAACATGTTAACGGCTACTAATCTATGCTATTATTGATTTAATAGATTAGTATTTTCCGATTTCACCCAGAGAGAGGAGCTGGACAAGGAAGTATTTCTTAAGGAGAGAGTCCTTTTTAACTCAGGCTGGATCTTTCTCATTTATCCAAGATGACCTTTTGTTTTTGGTACCGGAAGGGTTCATTTCAGTTCATGTCTTGCCCCTGCTGTGAACTCTGTTCTTTGTTCTGGTCTAACTCCTGGCTTTGTGCTCCTCTCTCTCTCTCGTGATTTTGGTAAGAGACAGAAATTTCTTTTTTTTCTTTTTTCCAGTTCTTGTTATAGTTGCTGGAGGGCCAAGTCTTGATGCTGCAGGATATCGCTGGCTGCCGTTTCCTCCCTGTTCTAGTATTCTCCACCTGCAGTACCACTTCGTGTGGATCCCTGATGAGCTTTTTTGTATTTATTCCCTAGCAGGCTGGGTAGAAGGTAGAAGGGTCTTTAGAGTAGAGAGAATGGCAATTTTTGAGCTTCAGATTTCAGAATCTTTGTTTCATTATGTGCATTCTCTTTCTTTGAAATGATTACAGGCAAGATGGTAAAGCAGTGTTGGTGTATTTAACAGTTCCCTGAAGTTCTGAGTAGACTGGTTCAAACAGTTGATAATTATCCAATAAATCTAAACTGATTAGATAACTGATAGATACGTCTCTACACATGGGGTATTTTTACTTTCTTCTTGTGGTTTTAAAAGTTTAAAAACTGTTTCCATATTAAAAACACATTGCTTTGGGGTGCCTGGATGGCACAGTTGGTTGGGCATCCAACTCTTGGTTTCAGCTCAGGTCATGATCTCAGGATCTTGAGTTCAAGCCTCATGTCAGGCCCTGAGCTCAGTGTGGAGTCTGCTTGAGATTTTCTCTGTCCCTCTTCCTCTGACCCTCCCACTTGTGTTCTCTCTCTCTGTCTTTAAAATAAATAAAATCTTAAAAAAAAAACCCAAAAAGCAAAAAACCCACCTTGCTTTTACAAGCTGGAAAAACTTCATTAAATTCTAGGGTTTTTCCTGGGGAAATTCACATAACATAAAATTAACCATTTTGAAGTGAATAGTTCAGGGGTACCTGGGTGGTTCAGTTGGTTAAGAGTCCAACTCTTGATTTTGGTCATTGTGAGATTGAGCCCCGCTCTGTGCTGGGCACTGAGAATGGAGCCTGCTTAAGATTCTCTCTCTCTGTCTGTCCCTCCCTCCTCCTCTTTTTAAAAAAAAAAAAGAAAGAAAAAGCGAACCATTCGGTGGCATTTTGTCCATTCAGTGTTGTGTGACCAGCATCTTTAGTTCATACTGTTTTTATTTATTGGAGAGAGCAAGACAGAGATAGTGAGAGAGGACAGGAACAGTGAGAATCAGGCTACCCCACTGAGAAGGGAGCCCGATGCAGGACTCGATCCCAGGACTATGGGATCATGACTTGAGGCAAAGGCAGCTGCTTAACCAACTGAGACACCCAGGCAACCCATACTGTTTTTTTTTAAATTTTGTATCTAAAGTATGTGTATTTACAGATTGATATAATTTGTTGCCTCCATTTACCATTTACAGTTTGCTCTTTTAAACATTTTCTGTTTTGTACCATATTAAGATACTACCCATTAAAAAATTTTTTAAAATTCAAACTATTAAAGGGTAAAAGATCATTTCCTAGCTGTCCATCCCAGGAGACTTTCCCTTGTCATTCAATGCTTATGACTCTTTTTCCACCCATAGACTGTCTGGTCAGATGATGGCTTGAATAAAACCTTTTTGATTTCCCATTAAACATGATTTAATCTTTTGGGTTTTAAATTTAAATTTATATCCCATTTACTATAGGAATAACCTATATAAATAATTTACTATATAAATTTACTTTTTAAATTACATCTAACTTATATACTTAAATTTAAATTTTGATCACAGCTGAATATAATGGCATTTTATTAAGCTTAAAAGGTTCCTGAGAAGTTTTGCAGTGAACTGAATAGAGAAGGATAGCAATTCCGTTTTGGTTGATGACATTTGGCTGGTGGGTATAGAATGTTCAGGGTTGGCTTCCAGGTGGATATCTTTGTGTTTCACATGGTCACTCTTACTGTTTTACAGCGAGGCTCTCTTCTTAGTGAACCTGCAATCCAGGTGAGAAGAAAAGGAAAAGGAAAACAGATTTGGTCTTTAGAAAAACTGGACAACAGGTTGCTGGATATGAGAGACCTTTATCAGGAGTGGAAGGAGTGCGAAGAAGATACCCCGGTAAGTTATCTGAGAAAAATGACCAAACTGGTCATCATAGAAGAAACCAAGCAGGAAGGAGCTTACCCATTTTTAGGGAAGAATTGTTCATTCTGCTAAAATAGTAATCCCATTTCCAGAATAATTTTAATCCTCTAAATTGGCTAATCAAGAATCTTAATAACCTATTTTTCTGGCATCTTCTTTCTTCTTCTTCTCTTTTGCATTCTCTGAATTTCTAGTAGACTCTTCTACATTCCATTCTGACCTCTGTTGGTGTCACATTTGTCTGCTTCTGTACTGGACTGTAAATTTACTTAGGACAAAGACCAGGCCTTATTATCTCTCTTCCCATTTCCCTACACATTTAACCTCACAAATAGAAACCTGCAGTATCTCTTTTTTTAATAGAACATCAGTGGTATCTTAATATTTATACTACTAAGAGCACATTTGGAAGGAGTTTTGATCCTACAGTGGGTATTAAAGAGCTGTACTCTGGAACTTTCTCCTCAAGTTGCAGGTTTTCCCATTTAGGTCAGCCATGTACTTGTGCATATTTTAAAACAGAAATACATGTTATGTATATTTTTACAGTTTTTAAATACTGCTTGTGTTGCTTCCACATAGAGTTGTTTACTTAGCCTCTTATTTTTTATTTTTATTTTTTTAGCTCTTGTTTTTAAAAAAAATTTATTTGTCCAGATTATCATCAATAAGATTGACTTTTTGTAGTTAGATGACATTTTTTCTTAAATTTTTTTCCTTCTTTCTTCTGTACTCCTCTTGTATTTCAGCCCAGAAATAAAACATCAATAAATTACAAAAAAGCATACCACTCTCGTGGAAGGGGGTCAACTTGCATTAGGAGCCCTGCATCTTATCATTTGGCAGGAACGAGTGCAATAAACATGAATGAAAACTGAAGAGTACTTTTGTGCACTTGACTCCTTTTTCTAGTCATTGGTTTTTCTCTATTTTCATGGCAAGATTTCCACATAAAGGAGAAGAGAAACGTCATGATACATTATTGTATCCACCATGTAGTCACCATGATGACTGTCATGGGTGAAAGAGGCTGACCACCATTCTAATGGGAGAGAGGAAGAGAAAGTCTGTTTAATCCAGTGCTGTGCTTAAGCTAAATTTCATGACTTTATGAGAGGCATCAATAAGTGGTAGTAGGTTGAATTAATTCATTTTAAGTGATTTCTGAAATTGTGATGTTCCAAATCTCTTTAAAGGTCATACGGTCTTATTTCAAGCGTGCTGATCCATTCTATGATGAGCAGGAAAATCACAGTCTCATTGGGGTGGCGAATGTTTTCCTCGAGTCCCTCTTCTATGACGTGAAGTTACAATATGCTGTTCCAATTGTCAACCAGAAAGGAGAGGTTCGTTTTCTCTTCATGTCTTGTGTCCCTCAGAGAAAAATTTAAGAAACAGTGGGGTGGTGACAGTATATTGTTGTGACTCTTTTTCATTAATAATGACAAGAGCTGTTTATGTGTATTATTAATACTTGTGTTTCCATCTGCTTGATGGGAATTATTCCAAAAACTTTGAGGGAAAGTAACTGGTAGAACCTAGGCTTCTAAGTTCTCAATTACCAGTAACCCAACCATTTGACTCTAAACAGAAGAAAAAACAAAATCTGGAAACATTACCTGCTTTTCTGTTGTTCCAGGTGGCAGGTCGGCTGCATGTCGAGGTGATGCGAATCAGTGGTGACATTGGGGAAAGAATTGCTGGAGGTGATGACATCTTAGACCTCTCCTGTGATAAGGAAATCCAGGAGAATAGACTTGTGTGCATGGTAAGTCCCAGTTTCATTTAGAAGTAGTGTCAGTGCAGCTGATTTTGAGGATTGTGGCTATTTAGACAATAAATACTGTGTTCTTTTTCGAACTTTGAAATGTCTGTCTCTAAATAAACCTTTTGTGTTGGTATTCCAGAAACCATATTTCATCATATATATTGATTTACCAGTTAGCTAGGTACTTCCACTGTCTTCCTCCGTGAAGCCTTGGATAAGTCACCTCTTTCTTCTGGAACATTCTGCTCCAAAGTTACATGGATTTCTGTTTATCTGAACTTCTCTCTAGAGAAGCACACTTTTTTCATGTAAGTTTCCTCCTCCTGTTGGACCTCTTGACTTCTACTGATGCTCATGATTTATCCTAGCCTTGATCCTGTTCCTAAGCTCCTACTGTAATCATTCTTCACACTGTTTTCTCTCATGTGTTTTGTTCCTCTTCATCCATGTGCCTTTGCATATGTCTCAAACCCTGCTCTTTCTGTCCTTCCCAGGTATGCCATTCGTGCATACTGTTGCACGTTATCTATTAGACGTCATACTGGAAATATAAAGATGAATGAGACAGGATTTCTTCTCTTAAGGAGCGACCTGTGTATTTTTTGTGAGTGTGTAGAGGGACACACAAGTGAACAGAAGACTCCAATATTGTGTGACCCAGGTGCTCTGAGAGAGGTAGACAAGAGATGTTTGGGGATGTTTCTGGAAACATGACTCAGAGTGAACTTGAAGGAGAGCATGTTATGTAAAACTCTTTCTCCATAGGGTGCTGTGCTTTTCTTATGGATAATTGGTAGGTAGATTTTAAGTACGTAATTACATTCCTAAACTCTTACTCAATTGGTGTAGATAGTGCTGCCTGTGTCACTCATTATGACACTGAAAAATACCCCCTCATACATTTCCAAACACACCCTAGCTAGGCCAGCGTACCATCCGTTGAGAATCACTGGAGGAACCAGTTAAATGATTTTTGAGGAAGAGGAATCCTCAAGGGTTATAGGAACAGTGTACAAGTGAGAAGAAGACCGTTCAAAGATGCAGTGAAAGAAGCCTAAACTTAATTCTAATTTCATAATCCATCCTCGGTCCAGTCCTGTATCTCAGTAAGTATTTCTAGAATTGGAGTTGATACTGAGGAGAAAGTGAGGCATTTGCTGAAAGCTATGGGGAAGCCTTAGCTGTTTAGAGATGGGCTTCTTTCCGTGGGTCTTTGCATGTATTAAGAAGGCCTCAGATGTTTAAGATGCTTCAGAATGTAGGGGGGAGAATTCTTAGTTCACTAAAAGGTTAATCTTTGATGGTGTTATTCTTGTTTTTAGAACATTTTTTCTGAAATTATACGGTTACCAAAGGTTGAGACATAGGCTCGATGACTCCATAATGGCCCATTTCAAAGGTGACAGATTAGTAAACGCAGCTATATAAAAGTTAACATCAGTACAAGGATACTGTCTCACTTGGGAAAGTCACCACTGAAAAAAAGTAGAATATCCTGGGTAACATAAACTTTTTTTGGTTTTGTTTTGTTTTGTTTTTTAAAGAAAAAACAAAGTTAAAATATCTTGACACTGTTTTAGTGGAATATAGCAAACATATACAAAAGTAGTGAGAAACCTCTACCTCAGCATCAACTCACCATCAGTCTTACTTCATTCATCTGCCTAAGCCTCTCTGTGCTGTCCCCTTGCCCTGGGTGATTTTGAAGCTATTCCAGACATGGCATTTCATCTATAGTAGTTAAGTATGTATTTCTAAAAGAAGAGTACTTAAAAAAAAACACATTATATCATAACTAAAAATGAGTACTTCCTTAATATGAGATACTCAAGTCAAGTTCCTTGATTGTCTTGTTTGCAGTGTCTCTGGCATCTATCCTAATCTTTAGGCACCGACACTTGCACTTGCTTTCTTCTTCTCTCTCATTCTCTTTCTCTCATACTGTACAGTTTATTTATTGTAGATACTGGGTTGTTGTCTTGTATTTTCTCATAATCTGGATTTGGCTGATTGGTATTATTTAATGTATTAAGATGTGTTTGCTGTACATTGGTAGTTAGATACGAAGGTATAAGGGGAATGGGTAGCAAGGACATTTTATAGGTAGTGGTATGCTCTGCCATCAGAAGACATCAGAAGACATCATCTGGTGTCCTTTGAGGGATGTTAGCAGTCATTGATGATTATACCTAGATATTTAATGAGAAGTTAGAAAAGAATGATATTATAACCCTGTCGCTCCTCATTCATTACCTAGAATTCTTTTCTAGAAAGAGTCATCCTATTTCAGCAACTATTTGCACCTTAGAGATACAATTTTGTAGAGGAAGGGCAGGGTAAATGCTCCATTTTTTTCTCCTTTTTTTTTTAAAAAAAAACCCATCATTTTCAAAATAATTGTCTCCTACTAATATACAAAAGTGACTAGTGAGATTTTATTTTGTTTTTAGTCCAAACTAAACTAAACTCGTTATAAACTCTTTGGTGTAAGTATATTTGATGTGTTTTGATCTGTGTATTTATTACCTATCTCAAAGCTCACATGATCCCATCTTTGACCTGTGGGCTCCCCTCTGGAGTCCTTTTGACACAACCCTAACTGTCATAAACTATATAGGCTAGCTTTCTTGCTTTCTGGTATGAGGAATATTCTAGTCTCATCCTAGACGTTTCCTATCCTAGCCTGGAATCAGCCATCTCTCTAAAGAACCTGGTTCCTTTCAGTGGGAAGTGGTTTTTAGAGACCGTATTCTAAGCATGTAATAGTCTTTTGTGTTGAAGAAGGAAGACAGACTGTATGATAGTAAACACAATATAGGTGGAAAAAATAAGATCAGTCTGGGACACGTAACAATAATAGGTGATAAGTAACATCAGCTTATAAAAGCAGTCTGGCTCTATTTTTCTATGATGAAAATAAGTATGCACATACTAACATGTTGATATTTTAAATTACATTAAATTAAATGAGTATGTTTAAAAACCCTAAGTAGCATGTCTTCTGACATTCCTGAGCTTTATAGTGAGCAGTGGCAAGTCAAAGTCTGTGGTATTCTGACACCTTGTGGTGATTTTGATTTGTGTATGCAGAAACTTAAAAAAACAAACAAAAACTGTATTCTGGATATCAGGATAGTCTCATTCCTGATATTCTTCATTCCTGGCAATCTTATTCCTGGTAAGTTGCCTTTAGGATATAGATCAGCATATGAAATCTTATAATTTATTTCAACCTTAAAATTGAGATTGATTTCTTAGAAAAAATACTGGCTTTCAGATGGAATTTAATCATAAGGAAGTATGTTTCCAACATCTGTCCACTCAATGCTTTGATGTGTTTTCATTCATTTTATTCCATTGATATGGTCTGTTCTCACTCCAGTATCATTAGGTAGCTATCCTGTTTCACGTAGGAGAAGTCTCAGCCTAAGAAAACTAAGGATTTAATCTGCTCAAATACAGGAACTAATATATGGCAGAGTTTTATTTAGATCTATATTCTACAGAAATCTTGTAATTTTTTTTTAAAGACTTTATTTATTTATTTATTTATTTATTTTATTTATTTATTTGACAGAGATCACAAGTAGGCAGAGAGGCAGGCAGAGAGAGAGGAAGGGAAGCAGGCTCCCCTGAGCAGAGAGCCTGATGTGGGGCTCGATCCCACGATCCTGAGATCATGACCCAATCCGAAGGCAGAGGCTTAATGCACTGAGACACCCAGGCGCCCTGAAATCTTGTAATCTTATCAAATATCATGTTGTCTCACCTTGAAGAATATAATAAAAAATTTTAAACACTTAATGAAAAAGTGATGGTTTTTATTTTTTTTTAATTTTTTTTTTAAGTGATGGTTTTTAGAATGAACAAAAAATTAATTTCCGAACACTGAATTCTCTGTTGGGTTTAGATGAATAAAATGCATTAGTCAGTCTGTTTTTTGTAGCCTGTTATGGAATTGCTGTCTAAATGTTTCAAACTGTTGTTGCCGTTGTTGGGAAAAATGAGTAAAAATAGGAGTTCTCAACCATTGCTTACCCATTATTTACCTGGTATAGAAGAAAATAGTCATCTGATTTGCCTGATAGTCTATGTTATTATTAATGCTTCCTGAAATGTTAAGACGATTGTATTTGTGATTGTATTTGCTGAACTGTCATCAACTTTGGTCACATATTCAATTTTATTTTTTGATAAATTTATTTCCTGGAGGCACAGCATATTATGCAATGTGCAGGAAGTGATCAAGTGAAGAACATAATAAATGATCAATGGTCAGTCATATGAAAGTCAGCCCATAATCAATTATAAAGTCAATTTAGTTTTGGTTCATTAATTTTAGAGTTTAGTTTCCTTCATAGTTGGGAGTTTTGAAATGTCACAACTTACCACAAAAATTGGAGCTTAAAAATCAAGCTGACACTACCTGCCAAAAGCAATATTTAGAATTTTTGACTGCTTTAAAATCCATTATGGGCATTTATTCCTGGCACATTTGGGTCTGATTAGACATGTATTTCTAATTACGTGTTGTTATCACAAAACCTTATACTCCTGCAGTCCAGGGCACATTTCCTTTGATTCATCTCCCCTAAATCTGCATGGAGAAGGCCCTCCGTAAGAATTGGTACAGAGATGGTCAGCGTTCACCATCTTTAATCCCCTTCCCTTCATCCCTTTTGATCTTCAGAGTATATCCGGATGCCTTTAAAATTTAACAAAAAATCCTCTAGTAGTATATAACTTTCTACTTAGAATCTTATTCTTTTCTAGCCTTCAGAATATCAAATAAATGGTTTTTTGCTCTTTACTGAATATTCCCTATTGGCACATATGCTGATTTCATTCTTCATTCATCATTCTTAGCAATCTTATGTTTTTGGGATATATCCATAGTTAGCCAAATTCATATCATTGATTGGTATTGATAGTTGAGAACTTCCCTTTTCTGAGTTTATTATTATTATATGATGATGATGATGATGATGATGATGATGTTATAAAAAACTAGAATTGGCCTGTAAATGTTTGAAAACATCCAAGTTTATAGTCAAGGTCATTTTACCCTCTGTCAATGTCTCACTAAATATGACAGTTGTTGTCACCATTTCCCAGATGAAGAAATACAGCCCCAGAGTGAAGGGGATTTGGTCAACAAAAACCAGTAGTGACACAGTCAAGACTGGGACCCATTATCTGACTCAAGATACTTGTACCTTTTCTGAGTTAAAAACAGAGACTTCCCTTTCCTTCAGGTTAAAATACTCCAAGCCACTGGGTTGCCACAGCATCTGTCCCACTTTGTGTTCTGCAAGTACAACTTTTGGGATCAACAGGAGCCAGTAATTGTTGCACCTGAAGTTGATACCTCTTCCTCCTCTCCTGTCAGCAAGGAGCCTCAGTGCATGGTTGTCTTTGATCATTGCAATGTAAGTTTGTTTTCCAGACTGGGCCAGCATTTGATTACTAGGTAAAAACAAAACTGTTAAGTGAGCATTATTTTGTTACTAATTTGATATCAATATATATCTTGTATCAGAGTTTCTTAGAGTGTAGTTGGAGTCAGAAACCGAAATGTCATCAATACATTATATACCTTAAATTAACACAGTGTTATATGTCAGTTATATCTCGGTAAAGCTGGGTGACAGACGCTAAAGTGTCAGTGCTTTTAACTCTTCCTCCACAGTCAAAATTTACTTTTGTGTGAATATGGATACAGCTGACCCTTGCCCAACACAGGTTGTAAATGTGTTTCCTCTTCCTTTTGGTTTTCTTTTTTTAATTTTTAATGTTTTACTTACTTTTAATTAATTAATTTTGGGGTGGGAAGGGGCAGAGGAAGAGAGAATCAAGCAGGGTCCATGCAGAGTGTGGAGCCTTATGTGGGGCTCAGACTCATGACCCTGAGATCATGACCTGAGCCAAAATCAAGGGTTGGATGCTTAACTTAACTGAGCCACCCAGGCAACCCCCGCCCCCACTTTTAGTTTTCTTAATAACATTTTCTTTTCCCGAGCTTACTTTATTGTAAGAATGTGGTATATAATATACATAACATACAAAATACGTGTTAATCAACTGTTTATGTTATTGGGAAGGCTTTCTGGTCAACAGTAGGCTATTAGTAATTACATTTTGGGGGAGTCATAAGTAATGTGTGGATTTTTGACTGCACAGGGGTTTGGTGCCTATTATTCCAACATTGTTTAAGGGTCAACTCTATATACCCTTCTCAAAGGAACCCATGTTTTGTATTAGACTACTGGAGAAATTGTCATCTAAAAAGTTTAAGAAACTGGTATTTAGAGAAAGTGAAGATAGAAAAGAGACGAGAATGAACTTTATCGAATACCTAATGCTCTGCTAAGCACTTTATGATATTCTTTCATTTGATCTTTATCACGGTTGTATTTGATAATGGTATTTTTTTGTTTCAGCAGAAGCAGCTGGTACAGAGGAATCAATTAACCCATGGCTAGTCAGACTCTTGATTGTTTTTTTTTTTCTTTTTTCTTTTTTTTTTTTTTAAAGATTTTATTTATTTATTTGACAGAGAGAAATCACAAGTAGTCGGAGAGGCAGGCAGAGAGAGAGAGAGAGGGAAGCAGCTCCCTGCTGAGCAGAGAGCCCGATGCGGGACTCGATCCCAGGACCCTGAGACCATGACCTGAGCCGAAGGCAGCGGCTTAACCCACTGAGCCACCCAGGCGCCCTGTTTTTTTTTTTTTTTCTTAACTGTACCACAATTAATCCATCTCATTGTTTTCAAGGGAGTGGTCTCTTTCTAATCTATTTAAAACATAGAAATACCTTTAGTGTGTTAAAGATTGAGAGAGAGAGTGATAGTGAAAGAGAAATATAGGTTCTCTAACTTTTTACAATCAACTGTTTTAGAGCTTAGTAATTACTGTAAAATGCTATCATATATATCTTGTAAAAATGGACAGATTGGGAGAATTTTTAAAAATTAGGTGATTTTATTTGCACTGATGATCATTATTTATTTCCTTACTCTCCTGTTATTAGAGATAAAATTAACTTCCTAAAAGTTAGGAAAAATTGTTACCCTAACGCATTGCTACCATACTGCATCTAATAACTTTTATATCAAGACATTGTAGATCATTGTTGAAATTCTTAATATAATTATTAGTACTTTAAAAATAGCTTCCTAAATTTTGCTAAGAAAACAGAATATAATGCTGGTCCTTCAAAATAGATTTTCAAGGTGAAAAATATTTTTAAAAAATCAGATTTATAATTATGTTTGAAGTCAAGAACGTCAGACCATCTGAGCATTCATTATGCACATTAGATGACAGTTCTGTTCTATAATAAAACATTTTTTTTCATTTCTTTTCTCCATGAAGTGGGTGTATGGCAGTGGATATAAGTGATCATAAGGTTACCAGAAAGTACTTCCTCCTCTGTAATTATTTTCTTTCAGGAGTTTTCTGTTAACATTACTGAAGACTTCATTGAACATCTTTCAGAAGGGGCATTGGCAATTGAAGTATATGGCCATAAGATGAATGATCCTCGGAAAAACCCAGCCCTGTGGGATTTGGGAATTATCCAAGCAAAAACACGCAGTCTTCGAGACAGGTGAATTTTGGGTATCCTTCTGATTCCGTTTATAATTTTGAAGACTTGCTAGAGATTAATACTGCCATTTATAAAGATAGCTTTTTCCTGAGCATTACCAGTATTCCAGGGATAGATGCTATTGTTTCCAGGGTATTTATAGCACATTTAAACTTCCTTACAGGAGTGAACTTTGAAGAGTGACGGAAGAGATAATAAATGTGGAGTTAGTTAAGAATAAAGAGTGAATGAATTTTTTTTTTTTTTTAAAGATTTTATTTATTTATTTGTCATAGAGAGAGAAGCGAGAGCGAGCACAGGCAGACAGAGTGGCAGGCAGAGGCAGAGGGAGAAGCAGGCTCCGCGCCAAGCAAGGAGCCCGATGTGGGACTCGATCCCAGGACGCTGGGATCATGACCCGAGCCGAAGGCAGCTGCTTAACCAACTGAGCCACCCAGGCGTCCCAAGAGTGAATGAATTTTTGGAGAATAGTTGCTTATTCTGAATTACTTCTAGTTAATCAACTGTAGGAAGAATGGATCAAGATATACTCTAGAATTCAGGTTTTACTTATGTTGTCTTTAGTGCAGTGTTCTTTTGAAATGCCATCAGTCATGGAAAGGGGCAGGTATTTGTACCAGGATTTTTAAAAGAATGTTAAAATCTAATGGCTGAAAGGGGGTATTCGTGCTTTCCATCTTATCATAAAAGAGATCCAGATTTTCTTTTTTTTTTCTTGTTTTGGGTTTAGAATGTTTCAGCAAATCCTTAACTAGAATTGAAGTTTTTTTCCTTGATTCTGTTATTAATCTGAGCAAAGATTCTTTTCAAGTTACTAAATTGAGCATATATATCACTACCTTTATCTATGTGAAGATAATCATTGTACTTTCTTCTGGACCTCTGATTACCATATTTAGATTTTTGAGTAACCACTTTGAAATAGATTTGTAATTATCATACCTTTTTGAACAAACTGAAGGAACCATTTCTAGTTCTGATGTTAAATTTGTTTAATTTTGGTTTAATTATATTTGCTAGTATATATTTGTATATTACTCATTGAACTACAGGTTATTCTACTGAATTATTCTGTTTGGAGGTCATTATCATTGTTAGTTTCCATGTGAAGGATCATAAGCTGCCTGTATTGAAATAGAAATGTGTGATTTTCCAAGAACTTTAACTATTTCCTAGGTGGAGTGAAGTTACCAGAAAAGTGGAGTTCTGGGTCCAAATCTTGGAACAGAATGAGAATGGCGAATACTGCCCTGTAGAAGTAATTTCTGCAAAGGATGTGCCAACAGGAGGAATCTTTCAACTCCGGCAGGTAACAAAATTGTTCAAGTTATCATTCTGAATGATAATACTAAATTCTTTGGCACTGTAAAGCTTAATACTGGATTCCTGTTTGCAGAAATATCTGATTGGTGATAATGAAATCTAGACTCTCCAAGTCCATCCTTTTATTAAAATTGTCTCCTATTACATATCTATTTCCTTTCATTTAAAAAAATATGCTAATTAAAGGGGCACCTGGGTGCGTAGCTCAGTGGATTGAACCTCTGCCTTCTGCTCAGGTCATGATCTCAGGTCTTGGGATCAAGCCCCGCATTGGGCTCTCTGCTCAGCAGAGAGCCTGCTTCCCCCTCTCTCTCTGCCTGCCTCTCTGCCTACTTGTGATCTCTGTCAAATAAATAAATAAAATCTTTTTAAAAAAAATTGTTAATTGTAATATTTTAAAACCAGCTTCTCAACTTTGAATAAGCAAAAAGATAAACTTTAAATAATGACTTAGAATTGAATTGCAGGAGACAATAGAAACGTATGATGCATTGTTACATTAGAATATTTCTGAATACAAGGAGTAGCAGTGTGACATGGCAGAAAGAACGAGCACTTCACAGGCTAGTAACGTGCTAGGGTTCAGTTCTGGTCTCCCACCGCGTAGCCCTAAATCTGTGAGCAAGTTCCATAACCTCTCAGAACCTTCTCTTAGGTATAAAGTAGAAGTGTGATAATAATACCTACTTTGTAGAACTAGTATGAGATTTAGAGATACTGTATGTGAAGCACAGTACTTGGTACTTGGAAGGTGAAAGGGTTCTTTTCCTCCCACACCAGCCATTTGTCTGATTCTCTGCAGGTGCCAATGGGGTGTCCCACAATGCAGTTCGGTTTTGTGTCAGACGCCACAGGTGTGAGGCTCAGACTTAAGCACAAGATTGCCCTCACTGCAGATGCCAGTTGCAAGTATCTGGTCCTCAGTTCTATTCAACGTGGCTACAAAGTCAGGGGTTTGCCCAGCTCTCCTCCCCTTTACTTACTGTTTCTAGTCTTTTTAAATAAAGGATACTACTCAGGAATAGCCCAATGGAAGAGATGCTTGGGACAAAGTCTGGGAAGAGGTATAAGGAGCGTTCATGTCCTCTCAGGGTGTGCCACCCTCCCACCATCTTGATTTGTCCCCAGCCAGGAAGCTCACTGAACCTCATTGTTTGTAGGCTTTTATGGATGTTCATTATGCAGGCATAAAGCTTGGCCATGGGTGATTAGCTTGATCTCCATACCTTCTCTGCTCTGCACAGAGGTTTTTGGGGGAGGGGGCTGACAGTTACAAACTTCCAGTGAAGGCTTGTTTTTTTTTTTTTTGTTTGTTTGTTTTTTGCTACCAGCCCCCTTCCTAAAGCTACCTGGGGGCCTACCAAGAACTGCCAGATTTAAAGTTGCATCATTAAAAGATACACTTATAATCATTATCGCTCAGGAAGTTCTGAGAGATTCAGGAGCTCTCTGCCAGGACCTGAGGACAAAGACCAAATATCTTTCTGTGATACTGCAGGAGGTATTAAATAAATGCAGCTAAGTAGATATGAATGCCTGCCAGGAATCAGTGTAGCAGAGAAATAGGTAGGAATTGTCACTTACCCCCAAGTGGATTATAATCTGTAAAGCGTTTCTGCTTCCAGCTAAAGAGAAAATATCTTAGTAGAATTTACATGGGAGATTTGGAAATACTCTTTTTTTTTTTTTAGAGATTTTATTTATTTATTTGACAGAGAGAGATCACAAGTAGGCAGGCAGGCAGAGAGAGCGAGAGAGAGCGAGAGAGAGAGAAAAGCAGGCTCCCTGCTGAGCAGAGAGCCCGATGTGGGACTGCATCTCAGGACCCTGAGATCATGACCTGAGCTGAAGGCAGTGGCTTAACCCACTGAGCCACCCAGGTGCCCAGAAGTACTCTTTTTTACTGTACATTACATCAATTCAAAATTTAGTAGAATATTATATACCATGGTAATTTCTATACTTTAGAACAATGGGAAGATATTAGAATAGTCTTGAAAATGAATGTTGAAATCATTCAAAGCAGAATATGAGAAAAGGTTAAAGGAAAAAGAAAGTTTACTTAAATGTTTAAGTTCTGAATGTTTCAGAAGGGGAAAGCTGATCAGCATTTGTTCTCTGACCCCAGCAAGTGGGTTTTAGCAAATTCATTCATGTATGGGCAAAGAACTGAAAGGAAAAGGAAATTAGTTTAAACTATAGCATCAGATATATACATAAAATGGGATTCTTAAGGGTGTGAAGAACATCTTTTTCTGAACATCTGTTAAAGCTATATATATTTCTTTTTTGGATGCCTCAGAAATTTGTTCCCTGGAAGGCAAGACCAGATAATTCTCTATGGTTTAGTATAAATAGAATATATAAGTATTTGTCCTATTTCTGACAACCTTTACTAAAAGTGTTCAAAGATGACTTGAGTTCATCAGGAAAGGTTCTTTTTTTTGAAGGGTGTTGGTCTTGACGTGGATGCTGAATCAGTAGTGCAAAGGCTTTTTTTCATACATAAACAGCAAGAATAAAGACACAATGGTTGGAATTAGGTAAATTTGGGGAGAAAGTAACATGTAGGAAGACCTGGAAAGCAGTAAAAGAGGAGGTTATAGAAGCACGTGTGGCTTGTTGATAGAAGGACTTGGATGGTAGGCTCATTTGAATTAAAATATTTCAAAACTAGAACCTACTGTTCTTGAACAGTAAAACAGCAGAGGAGAACTTACTATGTACGCCATATGAAATTGCCTGTTTTGTAGTTTAAAAATGCTCAAATATTAGCAGTTACAGGAAGTTCAACCTGTGAGTTTAAGTATACTGTTTAAAAGCTTTTCTGTGGGACAGTAGCTGTTCTGGATCTTTCCCTCCTTTTTCTTTCTGTGCCAACCTTGAGCCCTCCCCCTATAGTGCCTCAGACTCACCCTCCCAGTGTGGCCCCACACACAGAGTAGGTTACTTTTTGTTTCAAACAAAGTAAACAAACAAAACTGTAGCTAATTTAAATGACTGAACTATTTTAAATTAAAATGTTTTCTGAGGTACTCTTTCCACAAGATACCGGACACATAATCCTTGGAAAATACTAAATCAAAAACATCTGTAACCCATCTCTTCAAATCTAGTCTTCTGATTAATCATTGCCTAAATTGATTTCCCTGATAACATGAAGCTCTTGGGAATTAAAATCTGATGGAAGAGGGGAAGAGTAACTGATTTAAAGTTATACATGCAGATTCCATTGTTCAAATTCTGTTTTAAATCCCTGAAATTCATAAACTGACTTTGAGGTCAGTATTTTGGGAATATGGAGGATCTTCTTGTAAAATACTACTTCATTATAAACATAGAGGGTCACATTGTGTTTATTATGAAAGTTTATGTAAGACGGAACAGCTTCTCTCTGCTCAATTTTTTGTTTTGCAGCCCGGTTTTAAATTATTTGGGATTAGAGTGGTGAATCCAGGGTAGTGGTCATCATTTTTATTTCTGACAGCTTATTTTTAAAAGTAGATCATACTATATTATTCTATATTATTGGGTTTGGTAATCTCTCTCTCTCTCTCTTTTTTTTTTTTTTTTTTTTTTAGGGTCTGGTTAACATTGTTTACCATATGCTTTTTTTTTTTTTTTAAGAGAGGAAAAGAGAGAATCTTAAAGCAGGCTCCCTAGCCAGTTTTGAGCCCCATGCAGGACTTTGTCTCATGACTCAGAGATCATGAAATCAAGAATTGGACGCTTAACCAACTGAGCCACCCAGATGCCCCAACCATACTTTTTAACTTAATATATCACATATGTTTTCTTCCAGCAATATTTTAATGACTAATATTTTATTATATACACACAGTTTGAATAGTTTTAATATTATATATTTATTTGCGTCTGGTTTTTTGTTATTTGTAACATATATTGCTTTAGGATTCCTTATACAATACATGATTATTTACTGAGAACAGATTCCTAGAAAGTTGAATTGCTGGTCAAGGGATCCTTATATTTTTAAGGCAGATTGCCTTGCAGAAAGCTTTACCAGTTTATATTCCCAGCAACAGTGTATATAATCGCCTGATTTATAAACTATGGGCACTATCAGAAATTACCTTTTTAAAAGATAATTGCTAGTTTAGTAAGTGAAAATAAAGATGTATTGTATTTATAAGTGAGTTTAACAGTTTTTATTGTCCTTTTCTTTTTTGCATTTTCTTTGTTAGAATGTTTTCTCTTAATGTTTCTTTTTATTGAAAAAGTATGCAAGCCATAAATATTCCATGTCTTTCTATTTGTTGAAAAGGTAAATTATTTTTCCTGATTACTTTTTCAATTGGTAGTTTACTGCTTAGTTTTTAATATATGGTGAAACAGTGTCTTCAGAGTTAAATGCTTTCTCAACATCAGCCTGTAGGGGTCTCTCTAAACCAAATTTTTAGAAATTAAACTGATGTTTAAGCAAAATATCTGTGTTACAGGGACAGTCCCGGCGAGTCCAAGTGGAAGTGAAGTCTGTGCAGGAATCTGGGACTTTACCATTGATGGAAGAATGTATATTGTCTGTTGGCATTGGATGTGTAAAAGTTAGAACACTGAGATCCCCCAAGACTCATGAGACCTTTCATGTAAGTTTCTGTGCCAGTTATGTTCTTGCTGAAAGACCTAACAAGATAAGAGTGTCTTTTGGAACCTGCCAGAAAACTGCCTTCTATGAACAATTCTTTCAGTTTTTTCTTTTGTTTTTCTTTTATTTCTTTTTTTTTTTTTTTTTTTACTATATTGCATTAGCATGGAATCGCTGCACTTGCACCAGACTGTTGGTTTTGCCCTGGTAAATGGCAGACTGAGGGTTAAGACATTGAAGTCTCTAGAAATTCCTCAGTTGTCTACTAGTGATTAACTTCCTCTATCACCCACCCCCTCTGCAGAAACCCCCTGCTGGCTTGTAAAGACTGTTTGCCAGCAGGTGTTTGATTTCTCCTGGGGAGTGGGACTATAAACCCAGCAGGGAAAGTATTGTACTGGTTCCTGAAAAGGTCAAAGGAGTGTTCTTCACTTTCCTGTGAGAATCTTAAGGTTTGACTCCAACTTCCTGAAAACTATAAAAAACCGAGAGTAGGGTGAGCATAGGTGGGAAATAAAATAGTATATTCACTAAATTAGAAAATATAAAGTATGGGAAAAGATTCTGGTTGTTGAGCATAGCCTGACTCCTGGAAACATGATTGTTTTAGTTTACATTTTTTTCTTTTAGGAGGAAGAGGAGGACATGGACAGCTACCAGGTAAGGAAGTACCTGTTGGCCTCATCAAATGTGCTTGATTCCTGTGTTGAATCACGCATTCCTGAGCCTTGTCATACTGTTATTTAATAGCTACACAGTTAATTTTGAATCAAATACTGCTTTTTCTCAAATTAAAACAAGTTTCGTAGACTTCAGTGTAGGAAATCATTTGGACAGTTACCCTTTTCCAAACCTGGAGCTCTGCATCTAAGTTTCCTACAGATCCATTTCTCCAGATCCTTATTCTTGCACTCTTTCTCTCCTTGAGTGGAGTCACCCACACTTTCCCCTGTAAGAGCTATCTCATAATGAGCCTCAGTTATACAACACTGGTTAGGTATTTTCCATCTTCTAAACCAGGTCTTCCTTTCCCACTTCGAAGAGTCACACAGGTTTGGTTTTGCCCGCCACCCCTCTTCCTTATCTCCTGCAAGATTTTGTTTATGTCTGTCAAGTTCTATCTTGTTAGTCTTGCTAGTCATTGTTTAGGACTGTCAGAGCTCTTTGGATCCTGATTATGTCATCCAGTGTAGTCACTCTCCTGGTTTTGCATCATTATAATTTGATAAAAATGTCTGCCTTCCTATAAGTGACTGATAAAAATATTGGATCAGATAGGGTTAAATACAGAGTCCTATGGCACAACAATAGAGACTTCTTTTAAGCTGACATTATTCCATTAATCATTGTTCTTTGGATGTGATATTTTAGTCATTTATGATTTCATTCAAGTAGATTCATTGCACATTTCTCCATCTTGTCTACAAGAACGTCATGAGCTATTTGGTTAAGTGCTTTAGTGAAATCCAGATACACACTGTATCCTCAGCATTCCACTGATCTACCCAGTCTTGTTAACTTTATTATGAAAGGAAATGAGGCAAGATTGGTATACAGTCGGGTGTTGACTGGTAGAGTTCTTAGTCTGGTGATAACGCCCCCTCTCTGCTCCAAATATCCCCCCACAAGAAACAAGGGAGAGAAGCATTTACATGCTGTTTGTAGAGACTAGTGAAACATGTTGAAGGCTGAAACAAGGTAAGAAGTTTGAGGAATTCTTATGATGGTTCCCACAGATATAGAATTGAAGATCATTGAGTAGTATTTGTGATTTTTTTTTTTTAGGTTTAATTTTTTTTTTTTTTTTTTTGGTGATATCTACATTCTGTGCAGGGCTCAAACTCATGACCCCGAGGTCAAAAGTCATATGCTTTCCTGATAGCCAGCCAGGTGCCCAAGTATTTCTGATATTTATCTAGCAGAGGGACATTGTAGATCTTAGTTACTTGGAGTTCTGCCTCTTGAACCGATAGAAATAAAACTGGTTCTAGATATCAGAGAATGCCCTTTCAGAAGCTGTCTTTTTCCAGTAACAGCAGTGCTTTGATTTTTGGAGTTTCCTGTTCTGAATAATGATTAGAGTCAACTAGTAGTGGTAATAAACAGATTGATATATAGTACTTCACATTTTTAAAGCCTTAGAGTAAGGTAGATGGAAGCATTGGTTTCAAATATCTTGTCTTGACATTATATCTGCCATAATTTCCCCTGCTTTCTTCCAGGATCGGGATTTAGAGAGACTACGTAGAAAATGGCTAAATGCATTAACAAAACGTCAGGAATACTTAGATCAACAACTGCAGAAGCTTGTCAGTAAACATGGTAAGAAAAGCAAGTTGAATATATCCTCCCCCCACACACCAAATCTGTGCACAATTAATTTCATTTGCAGCCATATAAATTAGAAGTAGATGGACACATCAGTAATGCGTATAGGAATGTTACTTATTAGTGTCATATCCTTTCAGAACAACATTTATTTAACTGTAATGATGTCTTTCTGTAAGTTTCCCCCCATCCCCAACAAAGAGAAAATAAAATATGTAAACATTGTCCTTCAAAAATAAATTAAGGAGGATGCTAACGTTCTTGATTTCTTATCCAAAAGCACCTGAATGCTCTAATTCTGGAAGAAATTATTATTTTTTTTAAGGATTTTATTTATTTATTTGACAGACAGAGATCACAAGTAGGCAGAGAGGCAGGCAGAGAGAGAGAGGAGGAAGCAGGCTCCCTGCCGAGCAGAGAGCCTGATGTGGGACTCGATCCCGGGACCCCAAGATCATGACCTGAGCCGAAGGCAGCGGCTTAACCCACTGAGCCACCCAGGCGCCCCTAATTCTGGAAGAAATTATTCATGTGCTGGCCCATGGTGGCCTTCCATGAGCCAAAGATGGCCTTTCTGTAAGAGTACACCAGCTCTTTAGCTTATAGTTCATTTCTTTTTTTTTTTTTCCCAATTTATTTATTTTCAGAAAAACAGTATTCATTATTTTTTCACCACACCCAGTGCTCCATGCAAGCCGTGCCCTCTATAATACCCATCATCTGGTACCCCAACCTCCCACCCCCCCGCCACTTCAAACCCCTCAGACTGTTTTTCAGAGTCCATAGTCTCTCATGGTTCACCTCCCCTTCCAATTTACCCAAATTCCCTACTCCTCTCTAACGCCCCTTGTCCTCCATGCTATTTGTTATGCTCCACAAATAAGTGAAACCATATGATAATTGACTCTCTCTGCTTGACTTATTTCACTCAGCATAATCTCTTCCAGTCCCGTCCATGTTGCTACAAAAGTTGGGTATTCATCCTTTCTGATGGAGGCATAATACTCCATAGTGTATATGGACCACATCTTCCTTATCCATTCATCCGTTGAAGGGCATCTTGGTTCTTTCCATAGTTTGGCGACTGTGGCCATTGCTGCTATAAACATTGGGGTACAGATGGCCCTTCTTTTCATGACATCTGTATCTTTGGGGTAAATACCCAGGAGTGCAATTGCAGGGTCATAGGGAAGCTCTATTTTTAATTTCTTGAGGAATCTCCACACTGTTCTCCAAAGAGGCTGCACCAACTTGCATTCCCACCAACAGTTCATTTCTTACTGTGATTTTTTTTTATTACTAATTAGGGAAGTAGTAAGTTTTCAGTGAACCCTCATCAACCAGTACCTGAATACGGTCAAATCCTATTGATATGCAGGATGAAAGTGTAAATCAAGTGAGAAGTCTGTATTTGATCTTCATTCTTGATGTTCTAGATAAAACAGAGGATGATGCTGACCGTGAAGCCCAACTTCTAGAGATGAGGCTGACTCTGACTGAGGAGCGAAATGCAGTCATGGTCCCCTCTGCTGGCAGTGGCATTCCAGGGGCCCCAGCAGAATGGTATGAACGCTGCCACATGTCTTGAGACATTTCAGATGCTCACTGAGCCGCCCACTCTCCATATCAGTTTTGCCTCTGTTTCAACTAATGGAAGACTCAGCATAGGGAGAAAAGTTTGAATTAGAGGAAGTGTTAAATTATTTTCATGAGTTGGAGTAACTATGGCTTAAAACTGTTTTATTAAATAATATTGTTATTGGCCCAAGTAATTAAGAATTCTGAGAATCTAAATCAATATTTAATACCACTGCACTTAGCATTAAAAAAGAAAAGTTAATATGTTAATTACTTGGGTCATTCCCTTAAAAGACCATTTGGTCATAATAAAATTGCATCTCCAGGAGTTTTTGGTTTTGTGCTGGCTTAAACTGTACTGTCAGCAAATGTTCTGTGCCACTTTATAGAAATTAAAAATAGTAAATTAAGCCATATGGGGCCCTTAAGTATATAGTTTTTTAAGAAAGTAACTTTAAACAAGGAAGCTTCAATTACAAACAGGTAGCTGTATCTTATAAGACTGAATTCTAGGATCAGAACGTATGATAATTATACACAAGAGCACCAGTGAAAAGAAGCAGCATTTACAGGTAAGTCTTTAGAGCATCTCTGATTTGAAATTATGACAAAAACACGATACCCACAGTTATTATTGGCTTGACCTGTAATACTTCTCAGTGTGGATTAATGCTGTGTCTCGAAGTACATTCTGCTGAGAAAGTCGGCTTTATTTGAGGTGCTATTTGTTTATTATGTTTTAGGACCCCAGTTCCTGGGATGGAAACACACATTCCTGTTATATTCCTTGACTTAAATGGTAAGTTAGTGATGCTTTCTGAAGGCTTACCTCAGACAAATTAGTGTCTGAGTAACACTTAGATTCTAACAAAGTCTGCAGTTAGGCAATTCAGTAAGAATAAGGTTAGGGTCTATGTTACGTATGCAGAGGGACACTGACACTTGACCAAGAATGAATTATCTGTAAGAGTAATATTTCTGTAGCGGAGGTAGGTATGTTTCATCCCAGGGCGTTTGCACATTTCACTGGGTAATCTGTAATGGCTGTGTGTGTGCTTTGTTCTTCTCTTCATGTGAGGTAGCAGTAGCAGCTGTTTCCCTACACTTCAGTGTTGTCTTCTTTATTCTTAGGAAAAGACTTCCTCTGGAAAGGACTAATAACTAGTGATGCTTATGTAGGATGCTTTCTTTTATCTGGTGTTTTCTTAACCTTAGCTAATAAATTTCTCACTTTTTCTGTGAGTTCATTTTTTTTTTTTGTTTGTTTGTTTTAAAGATTACTTATCTATTTATTTGGCAGAGAGAGGGGGAAGCAGACTCCCTACTGAGTAGAGAGCCCAATGCTGGGCTTGGTCCCAGGGCCCTGGGGTCATGACCTGAGCCGAAGGCAGAGGCTTAACCCACTGAGCCACCCAGGTGCCCCTCTGAATTCTTATGCCCTCATTCCTGCATTGCTTATTTATGAGAAACTGTCCAATTTTTCTGACTTTTTTCTCCTTCATATAAAATATTTTAGATGTGGCTACATTTTACATTTATTCTGTCCAAGGAAGGAAAATAAAAATGAAAAGGTAGATTAAAGAGCTAAGGATAAGGTAAAAGTCAGCAGTTAAATTCCTAAAACATCTCAGAGAAACTGTGTATTATAATGAACTGTCCTAGATAGGCAAGCTTGGATGTCCTCAGTGGTTTGTTTCCACCCAGCTGAAAGTGAGTTATAATAACTAAGGTATTTAGCATCTTGTACTACTTGGTTTATTTAGACATATGGAAAATTTTGTGTGCACACAGAGTTAGCAAATAATACTCAAGTCACTTCTGCTGTCTGTCCACCTGTGAGGGTTTCCGTGTTTTGCCACAGCTCTCTAGCCTACCTTGTTGTTCTCTGGCGCCTTGGAGGCTGAAGCTTACTCTGGGGCTTACTGTCCTTATGTTAGGTTCCTAGATAGTTGAGGGGCTCGTGTGTGCACGTGCTTGTGCACATGTGTAGGAAGGTAAGAGCGGAAAACAATAAGCTTATAGAAGACCTGTTTGTGTGGACATCCCAAGACATGACCAAAAACTTGTGCAGCCTAATGCCCATTCTTGATCCCCATAAGCCCACATACTAGAAAGATACTTTGGATGGCTACTCACAAGCTTAAGATGGTTAGGGGGTTGGGAGGGCCTGACTTAGAACTAAATAACTAAAGGGCCAAGGGGCAACCCTCCCAAGTTTCTGGCTCATGTAGCCAATTCATTCTTTTGTTGAACTTAACGGTCAGATAATTGGAATCACTCTCGCTTCTCATTTCTTCAGTGCACTAAAAGATGGGGAATTTGGGTTGTAATCCTATCATTAACATTTATGGGCTGATCTTGAGTAATCTCTTGGGTATCTTGGCTTCATTTGCCTTCCATGTAAAATAAGGCATAAAGGTAGGAGATTGGTTAAGATAATTTTTGAGAGTCTATCCATCTCTAAGAACTGTGAACTGTTTAATGGTTCTCTTCCATGTCATGTGAGATTTTAGAGCCAAAAGCAAATGAAATTTGAGGCAATAGAATTTTAATACTAAGCACATTGAAATTTAGCTGGTAGGGGTTATCCTTTGAAATGATCTCTGATTTAATGGAACTTGCTTTTAGCTGATGATTTCAGCTCCCAAGATAATCTTGATGACCCAGAAGCTGGTGGATGGGATGCTACCCTAACCGGGGAAGAAGAGGATGAGTTCTTTGAACTGCAGATTGTAAAACAGTATGATGGAGAGGTAAACAAAACATAAGTAGGGAAAATCATATGAAAAGTAGTTTCTTTAACCTTTCCATACATCTTTTGGAATAGTCAGCAGTGTAATCATTTTAATGCTTACATTTCTCAAGAAATATAAATGAAAACCTTTCATTGTGACTTCCAGAAAGAGTGGAACCCCTTCCAGAAGAAGTGGATGGTCAAATTAGTTCCCCTCCTGGTAAAGGATCTCTGTTAGTATTCATAGTTCAGGCCAGCAGTGGTCCCCTCTCTGGGGAAATGCTACTGAAGTACATAGAGGTAAAATACACAGCGTTTGGGATCTCCTTTAATTCTTTAGTAAAGACTTTTTAAGAAGAGGGGAAAAAAAGAGTAGATAAAGGCAGTATGGCAAAATCTTGATAATGTTTGAATCTGGGTGATGGTGTACAGTAGAGGCTTACTTTCTAGTTTTGAGTATACTGGAAAAGTGAAAAAATAGTTAAAGCGAGGAAAGCTGATGGGGTGCTCTGGAGGGCACATCATCCCTTAGTGGTATTCCTAAAAGATGCAAAACTTCAATAGTAGGGGGCAAAGCTAGCTGTGATGCGTTCTATATAACAGTGGTCCTATCAGTGTCATGGGTGATAAAGAAGGGCTGGGGAACCATTCCAGATCAAAGTAGACTAAAGGGACATGACAGCTAAGTGCAATTAGTGATCCTGGATTGGAACAGTTGAAAGATTTGGATATGGACTGTATTATATCATAGTATTGTGTTGATGTTAAATTTCCTGAATATAATTGTCCTATAGTTAACTTAGAGGACATTCTCACTGTTAGAAGACACTTGTTAATCTATTTAGGCAGGTAGAGTAACAGGTCTGGAACTGACTCGCAAGTGGTTCAGCAAAAATAATCCTGCATGTGTATGAATTGTAAGAAAGAGAAAGGAGAAGTGGCAAAATATTAATAGCTGATGATTCTAGATGGAAGATAACACAGGAGTTCATTGTCCTGAATTCATATCTTTCCTTTATGTTTGAGCATTTTGCAAAATAAAAACATCTGGAATCCCACCAACCAAGAACGTTATCCCCTGTACTTCCCAGACTAGAGTGATGGAGGCCACATCCTCACATCCCGGAGTCTTTCAGGCCACTTCTAGTAGATCTTCAGTGGGGACCAGTATGTCCAACTTCAGCCAAGCCAGGATGTTTCCTTGTGAAGTGTTTTGTGTTCAGGAGGAGAGGGCAAAAAAAAGTATGTTCTTTTGGTCCTGCAGGTGAGAGCAGAAGCCTCTTGGGACTCTGCCGTGCACAGCTGTCCTCAGCTCAGTAAAGGCACCCCAGCAGATGAGCGCGTGTATCTGATTGTGCGGGTGACAGTCCAGCTCAGCCATCCAGCCGACATGCAGCTGGTATTACGGAAACGAATTTGTGTCCATGTTCATGGCCGGCAGGTGAGTCATTAATCCAAGTTGAAGAACTGATTTTAATCACAGGTCTGATTAGGGCCAGGGCCAGGAATGATTGCTCTGGCCTCCTGTCCACACAGCCTCTGTGAACCGTTTCACTTTTTTCTTCAACTCAACCCTTGCTGTCGTGTAATCGGGTCTGCTTCACTCCCGGCCCCTGCTGTTCTGACTTCCTCCTAGATAGTGTTCAGTTATTACAGTGAGTCCTTCTTATTACAGAGTCACAGATGGGTGCCCCAATGCCCCGTCAAAGCCCAGTTCTAGGTTTTTGACTTTACCTTTGGGTCGCACAAGACGTGACAGTTCTCCGCAGATTAGTTGTTGCTTGGACTCACCCTCTGCTTTGTGCTTCTTTCTTCCCTCTCAGTCATCTCTGCTAATTTGTGGACTCAAATATTTGGATAGTGTACTCTGTCGAGCTTTTGGATAGCAAGACGAGTAAGAATTAGTCTGCATCTTGAAACCGCCAGTGTCCGTCGGCGTGTATAGCTGAATAAATAGATGGCGCCTCTGTTGGCTTAGTGCGGGAAGGCAGGTGTTCGTGAGTGCGGGAAGACTGTGGGCAAAGCCATGGAGCGCTCACACCGAACAAGTCCGAGAAGCCATCAGACCCAGGGTGGTAGCATGCCGGCCACTCCTTTACAGACACGGTGCCAGAGGAGGACATACACTGTTCAGTGCAGGGGGTGAGGAAGGACAGGGCAGGGCTGACTGGGACCTCGAGCAGCAGAGTGTGGCAGGCATTGTGACTGGGCGTGCCGCAGAGGTTGGGGCCCTGGCTGTCCACACAGTTGCAGCTGGATTATGAGGGACCTCATGCCGTCTGACTGGGTTTAGTAGACAGTTTCAAGGGAAGAACATAAACTATTTCTGCCATTGGCTTTGCAAATACAGGATTTGGGAGGCTCATTCTAGAGATTCTTTGAACTGCCTGTGCTCACTCTTTTTGAGGCCTTCTCAACACACTGACTAAAACCAGGACAGATGAAAAGAAATCTTTTCATTTAAAAGAGCACAGTCACGGTTGACAGAGTCCTAGATGTAATCTCCACCCCTAAAAATTAATCTTTAGTTCTAAATGTCACACTGATATCCATCTTTGAAATGAAGACTGGTGGTAATGCTGTTAAAATTGCAGGTCTTTAGCTTGGCAATCCAGCGTCAATAAAATCCAGGTCATCGGGTGAGCTATAGACGTATATGGTGTGTCCCCTGTTCGCTCTTTTCTCCAACTCTCTTTTCTCGGAAGTCTTTAAAGGATAGAAAAAGATGAGTTGCTCTTGAGGAGCATTTTGAAGAGTGATTTGCCATTCCTGAGCTAGAGATTCTGCTTGCCAGGCAATGACCTGGTACGGCACCAGCCCCACTGAATCCTTAACAGAAAGGATGCATCGTGGAGTCACCCAAGCTTCCGCTGGTGGTGGTGTCTTTTTTGTTTGTTTTTAATTTGTTTTTAAGTTTTTATTATAGCGGCAAGAATTTACCTCTATTTTTTCCCTGGATGAAATGACGTGATATTATCAGATTGATACTGAATGACGTGATAGTACTTTAGGGCATGCCAGTTTTCCTCCCAGTTTCAGATATTTCAGTCCTAAAAATTGCTTCTTTATGACAAGAATGGGGACTTCCCTATGACGCTGATATTCCTTATGATGCTCATATATGCTAATCACCTTCAATAGCTCCATACAGAAAGAAAACAAAAGGTAAATTAACAACAGCACCCCCCCTTCCCCACCCGAACCATGGAAAAAAAGAACCTTAGCTGTCCCTGACTGGTGTAGTGGGCTGTGGCTCTGCATTGCAAGGCTCATGAAGGGCTGAAATCAGTGGTCTCTTTGCATTCTAAGAGCTACGGTCTTTTAAAAAAGTAACTAAAGAGCACTGAATAGGAAAGAAATTATTATTAAACAGGTTTGTGAAATTATGTACTTCTAAGACCAAGTGGCTTAATTTTTCTATAATCTTTGGGAGTTTTCACATATTTCCTACTTCCCTTTTGCATGAGGGAAAAGGTTGGGTGTTGGTTTAAAATTCTCTCTTCTTCTTATCTTTATTCACCAATTGTATTCTGCCCTCATCCCCGCTCTCTTCAACCTTTACAGGATGTTCAGTCTTAGCAGCATCTTCAAATGAGTCATCTATGCATTAATTCAACGGTTCAATTCTTAACTGTGTAAAGAGCACAGTCAGCATAAACAATGACCGTGCACTCTTAAATCATTCTTCATAACGATCCTGCTTTGGTCGAGAATTTAATGCCTGAACTTGTCAATATTCATGCTGCAAGATGTCCATCGTACTGGTGAAAAAAAAGTGTAAGAGTCACCAGTCCTCACTCACATCTTAGGAAGGTCATTTTATTTTATCGAAGTCAACAGTCTTATTTCCGTAGCCTTTAAGTAGACCTGAACCGATGCCCAGTGTCAGTTTCCAGAGTTTTGGGTTTATATTCTTCATATACTGGGTGTAGGACCTGTCAAAGGGCAGGGGCCTAGTAAATTGATTTTGTGTGCTGAGACAAAGTTGAAGAGCCTGTATTTAGTGATTTGGGTTTCAGCTTGCTTAAATCGGAAATATGCTGTTTCTTTTTGGTTAGGGTGACTGCAGTATCCTTTGAGCTCTTTGTTAATGAAAACTCAGTTTTTGAGGTAGAAAACCATATCGTTCTTTTTGTTTTTCTCTAGGGTTTTGCTCAGAGTCTCCTAAAAAAGATGTCACACCGAAGTTCTATTCCTGGCTGTGGAGTGACTTTTGAAATTGTCTCCAATATTCCAGAGGTGAAGGATCATATGAAGTTTGAGTTTACTAAAAATAAACATGTAAAAAGAGCTAACTCCTTGAAAGTCACCTACTAAGAAATATATAGTCAATGAAGCTGTGTATTTGGGTAAACACTATAGATTTGTAGAAGAAATTTCCTAATCTTAATGTGATTCATTGTAAAATATATTTGTGGCTTAAAGGTTCTGGTTTTAGTATTTTGTTAAAGGAGTTCCTTTTAAAAAGCAAATCAACACTCCTAGAAGACAGTGCTTCTTTTTACTCCTAGTAGACATAAGGTAACAATATTGTCCCCCTCAAAGGGACATAATATAGCACGTCCCTGAAAACAGAGATTTAGGCTTGCGTTTTGGAATCACACAGAAATCTTATTTTTGTCACCTATTAGTGAGGTGAACTTTGTAAGTTACTTGGAGCCTCAATTTTTTTCATTTATTAGATTAGGTTAGTGATAGCTTCTGTGCAGGGTTGTTTTTAAGGATTAAATGAGATGATATATATATATATAAGTTGTTGTGTACACACTGAGCAGTTGATTGTAATTCCCATTATTATAGCTTCTATTATTTTCTTCTTGTTACTTCTCTTTCTAAACTGAGAAAGTCATAGGAATCAAGCATATGGAGTTTATAATACCGCCCCCCGCCGTGGAAGCTTGATGCATGATGCAGTTTACATATGTGCTTCCTAATATTTAATCCCAGATTTCTTCATCCAGTCTGTGGCACAGCTGGTAATGGGGTAGAGGAAGGGAGGCTTCTAAGAAAAGGACTGTGGATAAGAGTAGAGCAGTTTCTTCTGTGACACTCACTGCCTGAAATCAAAGAGTGAGCATGGAGATGCAGATTGTACTTTGGCAAAAAATGCAAGATTAGGACTTGGTCTCTTGACTCCTGATCTTGCCTTTTTTGCCAATTAGTGGCTTTCCTTTTTCCTCATCTATAATATGAGGATGATTGCTGCTTTTCAGGGTTATTAAAAGGCCAAAATGAATCACTATAGGGGGTAGAAGTTTTGTGAACTTAAGCCACCTTCCAGATTCTTCCATATTTTATCTGTAATAAAAGCTCGCTTAAATTTTTTAAAAATAATTTTGATGTTAGAATGTGTCTTATAAATGATATCTTGAAGTTAATTGGCAGAGTTTTTTTTTTTCTCCTTAGTGGCATATAAAATATTTTTTTTCCTTAAAGTTGATGGCATCTTAAGATGCAGTGGCATATGGCTATATATTTTGTAGTTTGTGACATTATTATAACAAATTCACAAGTAAATAAAGTATCAGATTTTCTCTGGGAAGGGTAATTTGTTATGAGCCACGCTAGCCTGACATGATTAAATGCACTAACAACAGCCCTCTCTGACTTGTGAGCGTCCCATTGATATGCATGGGTCACCCACATGAGAGGAGCAGGGCTGGGCTCTGGAGGAAAGCACAGTGAGTGAGAATTTACCCAGATACTTTTCTTCTTGGTGGGAGCTACACTGCCTGTAGCCTGTGTTGAGGATTGAGGATTGAAACCAATTTCAGAAGCTGCCACATGTTGAACATGTTGTCCATGGTCGGCTGCTGAGTGAAAGGGTTGAAAGCCGCCCTACTTTCATTCTTACTCTCTTGTGTCTGCCTCCTACTAGCACTGTTTGGACCCCAGCTTCTCATTTCTGTCTCTTGCCTCAGTGATACATTTCTGAAGTATTGTGGTGGTTGGTTGTATTTCCAGCTATTTCCACCAAATCCTTTCTAACCAATAACATTTTCGTTTGCAGTAGGAAAAAAGCAGAGGACAGTTTTATTAAGAATGTGCTGTGTTTCAGTGCCATTGGGTTTAACCTTGCAAGTTAATCTGATCACCATTTATACCACGATTTCTCTGGGAAAATGCATTTTGAGTTCCAAAAGCTGGCGTTAAAATGGAATTTTGGAATATATCCCATTTGTTAGCTCAGTACTCTCTGTGTGTATGTTTGTATAGATTAAGAAGCTTTTATGTTTTCTTCTATAGAGTACTTAATTTTAATACACAACTTTCTGTTCTCCAGGATGCCCAGGGAGTAGAGGAACGAGAAACATTAGCAAGAATGGCAGCTAATGTTGAAAACACAGCTTCTGCTGATTCAGAGGCTTATATTGAAAAATACCTCAGAAGTGTGCTGGCTGTGGAGAACCTTCTCACTTTAGATCGTCTCCGCCAGGTTAGCCAACAGAGCTGGTAGTAGCGGTGCCTGATTCTCTTCGCCTCTCTGCAGTTCTCAGTGTTGTTACATCTAAACTTTGGAAGCATCTGTTTAAGTGCAGCATATTAATTAAATTAAATTTGTCACTTAAGTCTGTGAATATACAAAAGCTCCACTTGGAAGTTTACTTTTACCAAGGCGCTAAATGGTATCAAGTTGCTTTGAGGTAATGGGAGAAAATACTTAACTCTTGCTGGCTGAAGAATTACTTTAAAAATTCTTTGATAATGGACAATAACGTTGCTGAAGAAATATGTAGGAAGGTGGCAGAATGGGCCCTTTCTTGTTTAGCTGGTCATGCCTGCCACAGCTTTAGGGTGGATCTCTCAAAGGGATAGTAGAGATGCCTGCCAGCAGTATACCTAATCCTTAGTGGAACCCTAAACCTCATTTTACATAGTAATATGGAGGCTTTTTTGGTTTTAACCAAAAATCCTTATGAAAAACAAAAGTGAATGATCTAATTTTGGTGATTTTCTCCTGGGACTAACTTTTGTTTGGTCAGCTTTAAGGCAGCCGTCAATAGATACAGAAAAGAATGTAGAATCTAGGTAACTTGGAATACTCCACAGTGTTTAGAACTAGGTCTTTCCAAGGCATAAAGAAACATCTATGATTTAAAGAACCAGGAATATGTGTGTAGAGATGGTAGCTCAAACACTGCTGTGCATGGTACTGATTTGGAGGTGGGTCTCTGATCTGTGTTTTTCCTCTGTATGTTTTCTGACTGACAGGAAGTTACAGTGAAGGAACAGTTGACAGGAAAGGGGAAGCTAAGTAGGAGGAGTATTAGCTCTCCCAACGTGAACAGAGTGAGTACATGGACTCCCCATTCTGTGCTCTGCCTGGGCTCTCCTGCTCTGCCCTCTTTCCTTGGATAACTCTTTTTTGTATCCTTTAACTCTCATCTCAGATGTCATTTCCTTCTCCAGACTGATTTAGGATGCCCTGTTCTCTACCCTGTAGCATCTGTGCACACCTCTGTCACTGTCTTTACCAGTATGGTAGGGACAGTGTCCATTTAAGTTCATCTCTCCTGTTTCTCACAGCTTTTGTATGAGCAGTCCTAGCACAGTGACTGGGTGGGTATTCAGTGAGTGTTTGTTGAGCTAAAGCAAAACTAGTGCCTTTGGCAAGCCATTTGAATTTTCTGGGCCCAACTTAATTATTTTTAAATTGAGAAGTCTGGACTCAGTTTACAAACTCAATTGCTTAAAGGCCATCCAGGATAGTATAAATGAGTAAAACATCTTAGGTGTATTTCATAACAGTGTCTTAAGTTTTTTGTTGTTTTTAAAAACAGAGGTATAATTTATGTGCATATTAAGCATACAAATAATTCTTCACAAAGAAATATGATTGCGGCTGTGTGATTTATCTCTCCTTTCCTTACTTTTGACAAAGATACGGATATGAGAAATATTACCTTTGCTAACTTTACACTAAGAAAAACCACAGTACAAGCATCATAATGAAGAGCAGCTGACCCTTCCCCTTGGTGTTTGAGAGACGATAGTGAAAGTAGGGAGAGTATCAAACGGGAGGGCACATGTGGCCCCTGAGTGACTGAATGACATCACTAATGATTTCAGGATGCAAGATTGGGAACATTAAGGAATATATCACTTTATTTCAACTTGAAATCTCATTTCTTCAAAAAATGATACATTAAAATGCAGATACTTACAGAGGTTGGTATTTAGAATCCTGTGGTTTAAAAGAAATAGTTTGTGTCTATATATCTGCTACGAATACCCAGAGAAGGAAGTTGTAAGATGAGGACATGGTAAAATAATTAAGCTGGTATCCTTTAAATAGAAGGGGATAAACAGATGAAATATCCCTTACCCATGCCCTACTTGTTGTTGCCTCAGGGTAAACTGGGTGTCTGATCTTATATAAACCTCCCACCTTAAAGTTCAATCCAGTTTAAAAAAAAAATTGTGAGGGGCACCTGGGTGGCTCAGTTGTTTAAGTGGCCAACTCCTGACTTCGGCTCAGGTCATGATCTCAGGGTCCTGGGATTGAGCCCTTCTTGGTGCTCTGTGCTCAGTGGGGAGTCTGCTTGAGGATTCTGTCTCTCTCCCTCTGCCCCTCCTCCTGGCTTGCATACATGCTCTCTCTTTTTCAAAATAAAGAAATACATTTTTTAAAAAAGTTGTGTGTAATAATGTCTCAAAGTATACACTAGCCTAATTTACAAATGTCTTGACAGCATCTCTGCTACCATCTGACTGTTGATTTGGTTTTCAAATTCTTGTATTTCCAGGGCCGTAGATTCCTGTACTTTCACACCTAAAGGGCTAATCCCGGGGAAGCCTGGGTAGCTCAGTCAATTAAGCAGCTGCTTTTGGCTCAGGTCATAATCCCAAGGTCCTGGGATTGAGCCCCACATTGGGCTCCCTGCTCAGCGGGGAGCCTGTTTCTCCCCTGTCTGCCGTTCCCCCTGCTTGTGCTTGCTCTCTCTCTTTCTTACTCACTCTGTCAAATAAATAAATAAAATCTTTAGAAAAAAATAAAAATAAAGGACTAATCCTCTCTTTTTTTATTTTTCAGTTGTCTGGCAGCCGACAAGATCTTATTCCATTCTATAGTCTAGGCAGCAATAAGGTAAGTAATTATAACTATTTTTCTGTCAGTCTTAGACCGATTTCCCATTCAACTTTCCTTTTCTCAAATATCACATGCTCGTTTTGCATGCCAGAATTTCTCCTGCTCTTCTGTGCTGTGTGAAATTTATTAGAAAGTGTTTACAGTTCATTTCTTTTTACCAGTTAAATTAAGGTTTATTAGACCTTACTACTCTACTTTTTAAGGGTTAAAAACAAGTTTTGTTGCTTGAGTTTGTATTTTTATGTAAACTATTCTTCCTGTTTGAGTCAAAAAAGGAAATTTAAATCAAAATTGTAATAGTAAAGTATTGGTAAAATGATTGCAAATGTGTGAGGAATAGGAAGATTTTATCTGAAAGTTAATATTATTTGCTAGAAGAAATTAAAAATAAGGGAACAGAACTTCTGTTAGCTGGGATTTATTGTTAATGTAGTGTTCCCCAATTTAGTATAGGTTTAAGCATAGAGAATTCTTTTTTTTTTTTTTAAGATTTTATTTGTGTATTTGACAGACAGAGATCACAAGTAGGCAGAGAGCAGGTGGGGGGTGGGAAGCAGACTCCCTGCTGAGCAGAGAGCCTGATGTGGGGCTCTATCCCAGGACCCTGGGATCATGACCTGAGCTGAAGGCAGAGGCTTTAACCCACTGAGCCACCCAGGTGCTCCAAGCATAGAGAATTCTTTATCTTTTACTTAAAAGTATCGTACTCAGAATTGTTGTAACTGGATGTCCTATATCATAGTTTTGTGCCCGATATTTTTTGAGGGATCTGGTTAGATGTTGGTACTGTTAGCTGTGAGCAACATGCTCTGTATTGCTCTCTTAACCCTTGAGGAGGGTAAAAATGAACAGTGTCTTATACAATGGCCTGATAATCAGGGATTTGTTTTAAAATAATCTCGGGGGACAATGAGGGCATAGATAAGAGAAGATGGTCTATTTAATGGTGGTGCTTATAGCTGCATGGGATTTGTCATACTACCCTTTCTACTGTTAGTTATTTTATGCTCTGTTTTTGTACATTTGAAATTTTCCTTATAAAATCTTAAGAACAATTAGTTGATGAAAAATAAGACTTATTCTTAAGATCTAGGTTACTAGGAGTTTACCTGAAATACATAAAAATGTGTGTGTGTATATATGTGTGTGTATGTGTATATATATATCCCATTATTTCAGGCAAACTCCTAGTAACCTAGACCTTAAAAATGAGCCATATATATATATCAGTGTTTATAGACATATAAATTGCTCTCCAGCTCATTAATTTACTGTTCACCTACCATGTCTCTGAAAGTGTGCTAAGTAGTACTCCTTTATACTCATCCAGTGATAGGCTTGATCAGTTCTTAGTGAGCACAGCACAGCTTGTGATTACCGGAACAAAGCTGAGTTCCTGGGAAATTGTGTCATTATTTTTAAATGTAAATAAGCAAAATATTTTAAGGAAAATATATCTATAAGAAAAAAAGCACAACTTTTTGTGTTTTTTTAGAATTACATCTAATCCAAATTCCCAGTTATATTTTCAGTTCTTTGAAAGAAGTGGCCAAAATTTTCTGTCTACCCCCAATCTCCTTCTGTTTAAATAGAGAAAGTAACCGTATCACTTGAAAGAAAGTTACAGTGCTTCATCTACACCAAGTAAATGGAATAAAGGAACATAGATGCTGTACTGAAAGTATGGTAGAGTAGGAGACCAAAGGTGGGGGTGGACACTTTTAAAGGCATTATTCACGGAGCAGGAGAGGCTGCAGAGATGATAATCCCCCTAAGCTAAAAGGTGAGGTCCCCCCACCCGCCCCCCCGAGGCAGGGAAGGAGTGAAAGCAAAAGTGTGAACAGAAGCATGGAGGGAGGAACAAGCTTGCTATGTTCATGACACTGCATGCAGTGTGACTAAAGGAGAGGGTGTCCGTGGGGTACAACCCAGAGAAAAGGGGCCTGATTGTCAGAGATCTAACATCATGTACCAAGGAGTAATGGAAGAGGTAAGGAGCCCCTGAAGGAGTAATGGCATTAACATGGTTACAGTTGAATTGGAAAGTGTTTTTTAACAGTCTGCCTAAACCCCACTTGAGTTCCTGGCTGTGGCCCATAAAATCGCATTAGAATATTGTATACAGTACAAATATATACAGTTATCAGTGCAAAAAGTGAAAAAAAATTTAATTTGTGGATGGATACATCAGGTGGGGGAGGAGATTCAGCAGTGGGAGGGTGAGGGAGTTGCTCTGGAGGAGGTAGATGCTCTGGAACTCGTGGACAGAAAGGTTGGGCGAGGAGGGCGATGAGGGCGACGTGCGCTTCTGGATGACAGAATAGAGAGATGAACTGTTAGAGGGGTAGGTTTGGGGAAGAAAATGATTTAGTTCCATTTTTGATAGAAGGTGTCTGTGCCAGTTGAAGGGTCTGGAAGCCTGGGCCGAAGACAGATTGGGGAGCTGAGGGCATATTTATAACTGAGTGAGGGATTAGATCTAAAGTTGGAGCTGGTTGGCATGAGAATACTCATGGGCGCGTGCTGGAAGAGAAGCTGGCCAGAAGACCCAGCAGAGAGTAGCTTGGAAACTGGGTCAGAAAGGAATTTTTAAGTTGTTTGGTTTTTTCCCAAATATTTTTACTTATTTACTTATTTTAGCAAGCATGCATACATGAGCTGGGGGAGGGACAGAGGGAGAGAGGGAGAATCCCAAGCAGACTCTCCACTGAGCAGGGAGCCTGACATGGGGCTTGATCCCTCAGTCCTGAGATCACGACCTGAAGCTGAAATCAAGAGTCGGACACTCAACCAACTGAGCCACCCAGGTGCCTGGCTTTTTAGCTTTTAAGATGAGGACCAAAGACGGCTTCAGATATGACAGTAAAGAGTTCGTGGGAGTCCTTTCCCAGGGCAGTTTCTGTGGCAGGTGGGGACAACTCAGCAAGACATGTTATAGTAAATGAGTAAATGTAATGTTACATATTTTTGCTACTCTACCAGGACCTTCCCTTTTTTAGTCATCTTGATTTCTTGGCGTACCCTAGTGAAGAGGAGGAAAGTTTGATTTTCGATCTCTCAGGTTTTACTGATATCATGGTACCATCGCAGCAACAAGGATATGTATCCCTCCACTCTATTTCAGGGTATATTTTGAGTTGTCATACACTTCAGACAAGTTAAATACCTTTTCCCCCCTATTTCTGCAGTTCAGTCTTCCTCAAAATTTGGCTTACTTGCCCCTCCCTGACCGTATTAGTCCCCAACCCTCTGGAAGTGTATTGTCAGGGAAAACAAAAGGTGTCAGCTTGCCATTACTAATTAACTTTGCTCCCAATTCAGCTATGAAGCTATTATTTTTATCTCTTTTTGAACTCCTGGCATCCGTGGGTCCTGAAAGGTTACGAGGTATAGCTGGGCTTTAATCAACATCTCGTCACTGTGGGCATCCCTTGACTTCTCGCTAGGTTGAATGAATGTCCGCCTATCATAATTAGAGACCTTTGGCTGTTCAGTAGAAGAAAGATAGAGGAAACCTGTTATAAGATTTTTATGCAATGGGTCTGTTCAATGAGTAAGGAGATTCTAGTGATATAGGATTGTAATTGTGATGCTAGAAAACGAAGTGAAAAGATTACACAGGAAAGAGGATTTGATTCCAGACTTGAGAAGGGAGTACAGAGTAGTAGCTCCTCCATATTCAGAGGAAGGGTTCTCTCAATAGTTTTATCATCTAAAACAGAGCCTCTTAAAAGAGTTTTAGGAAAAATAAATATTCTTAAAATTATATTTTCTTACTAGGGAGGAAAAGTCATTCCCCTGCTCCCTGTGGCCTTTAAATGAAACAAAGAAAATCACTTTAAAGTATAGCATTACCTTGTATTCAGTATGTGTTTTTAATACTACCCATAAAAGAATTCCTCAAGACTGAGTTGTGCATAAACTAATTGACCTACAAATTATCAAAATCCTGTTAAAGCCCTCTGCAGAGCAGCTGTGCTTATACCCATGTGAAATGATACATGTACAAGTGTCCATTCAAATATTGTTTTTAATGGCAGAAGACTGGAAACAAACAGACTGTCCATTGGTTTGGTCTGGTTAAATACACTTAATCTGTGCAGATGTCATATACCACCCCCCCATACATACAAATAAATGAATGGGATACTATGCAGCTGTAAAAATAACTGGGAACCCTTCTAGATACCCATATGGAAGAATTACCAGGATCAACTTAATGCTTAAAAATGAAGTGCAGAGGGGTTCCCTTGTGGCTTGGTCAGTTTAGCATCCAACACTTGGTTTCAGCTCAGGTCATGATCTCATGGGTCACAGGATTGAGACCTGAGTTGGGTTCCCGGGTCAGCAGGGAGTCTCCCTGAAGATTTTCTCCCTCTGCCTCTCCTCTGCCCCTCTCAAAAAAGTAAATAAATTTAAAAAAAAAAAAAAAATGAAGAGCAGAGGGGCACCTGGTTGGCCTCAGTCCATTAAGTGTCTGACTCTTGTTCTCAGCTCAGGTCTTGATCTTGGGGTTGTGAGTACAAGCCCTGTGTTGGGCTCCAAATGGGACGTTAAGCCTACTTTAAAAAATAAATAAATAAATAAAAGTGAAGTACAAAATACTGTGCTGCCATTTATATTACAAAAGGAGGGGGACAGGAGAGAAGTGTGTGTGACTGTTTATAGATTTGCTTACACATACATAAGAAACCCTAGAAGGATATATAAGAAGCTAATACCATTATTTATCTGCCTGGGGAGAGGGTGGAAATATGTGGGGAGCTTAACAGGTTGGGGTAAAGGTAGATTTCTCACTATGCCTTTTTATATTGTTTGGTTTGGGGATCATAGGAACCAATTACCTATTTTTTTAAATTAGAATTTAAAACATATGTAGGTATGAAAATCTCAATAGGATCAAAAAGAATATGTGTCAAAATTCAACACCTTTTCAAAAACATATATTAGAATTGAAAAATTTTACTCCTTGCTCTTTTAAGTAGCTAGTTTTTGTTCTTTTATGTGTAGTGGTTTGAGAAGGTCTCCAGTAGCTTTATTTATAATAATTTGTACACAGATTCCAAAAGGAAATTGTTTTGAAAAATCTCAGACTTTTTCTTTTCTTTGGGGGATTTCCTGCATTCTTCAGTTTTCAGAGATCCAGGGACAGGTAATTAATCCGTTAGGTTTTCCTAATGAGTGGGATATAAGTACTATCCTACTACCTAAAACTTTGTCTCATGCTTGCTTTTTTTTTTTTTTTTCAATTTATTTATTTTCAGAAAAACAGTATTCATTATTTTTTCACCACACCCAGTGCTCCATGCAAGCTGTGCCCTCTATAATACCCACCACCTGGTACCCCAACCTCCCACCCCCCCGCCACTTCAAACCCCTCAGATTGTTTTTCAGAGTCCATAGTCTCTCATGGTTCATCTCCCCTTCCAATTTACCCAAAAGCACATACCCTCCCCAATGTCCATAACCCTACCCCCCTTCTCCCAACCCCCTCCCCCCAGCAACCCACAGTTTGTTTCTTGAGATTAAGAGTCACTTATGGTTTGTCTCCCTCCCTATCCCATCTTGTCTCATGCTTGCTTTTACCTTGAAAATAAGAATGAATTTTTAAATGTAGTTTTTATAAGATGACTAAATTTGGCACTGTACTAATTTTTTGGCTCTTACTCTTTTGTAAAAATAACTTCGGTAGTCAATATATAGGATTCCTTTCACATGCTTCTTTTTCTACGACTGTAAAAGTAGCTGTCAAAAGAGCCCAGGAACTAAGGCATCTTAGTAAATTTAGAGGGTTCTCGAATGTGAGGAGTTGGAGTTAATTCATATTAAGCAGATAATACAAATAAATATTTGGGAACTTGTAAGATGTGCTTTTCTCAAGTGTGGACAGGGAAAGGGGAATAAAATGACAAAACTGCTTTGGGCATTCCTTTGACATCACAGAACTTTTCTCAGCAGCGCCATTTTGGTTTCTTTGCTTTAAAGTATTTGATGCACAAGAGAGAAATATAATTTTAACCTGGAGTTGATGATGCTTAAAATGCTAGAAAAATGTGCTTTGAAATAATTGAATATTAGTTATATCTACCTTGTAAACTTGTGTGGGCCTATTTCCAGGTTCTGTATCCGTTAATGTGTCTATCCCTCTGATCTTGATTATGAAAACAGAAATATAGGCCACAGAATTTGATGTGCTGTCTTCCCCTGTGTAGGATGGGAACATCCAGTTCATTGAAACAATGTTCAGAGGCCAGGAGAGGACACAAGAAGAGGTTCATGTCTCCCTTTCTCTCCTAATTTTTAATTGATACCATGGCAAAGATTAGCCATTTAGGATAAAGTGATACTAAAAGGTATGGGAGGAGGCAGGGATGGAGAGTTTGATAGGATTAGGGCTCTGTAGGAGGTGGGAGGAAGCAGTGAACTACTAAAAACAGTCTCCTCATTTGGCTTATGATGCTTGGAATTTTCCCAGCCATATTTTACACACCCTTTTTATTGATGCTCACTACATATTAGAATTGGAATTGCTTTACTGAGCTCCACAAGATTGAATTGATAGACCCGTTAATCTTAAAGAGATAAATTGAATTTGATGAACTACTCCCAACTTAAATTCACCTTAGGGCCTAAAAGAAATCATTCTCCCCCCCCACTCAAGCTTTTATTTAAATTCCAGTTGGTTAACTTACAATATCATATTAGTGTGCCGTGTAGTGATTCATCACTTACACACAACAACCAGTCCTCATCACAAGTGTCCTCCTTCATCCCATCACCCTGTTAGCCCATTCCCTTGCCACCTACCCTCCAGCAACCCTCAGTTTGTTTTCTGTAGTTAGTTGTTTTACGATTCCTTCTCTCTTTTTTTTCCCTCCGTGTTCATCTGTTTTGTCTCTTATATATATATATGAGTGAAATCATATGGTGCTTGTCTTTCTCTGATTTATTTTGCTTAACATAATACTCTCTAGCTCCATCTGTGTTGTTGCACCTGGCAAGATTTCATTCTTTATGATGGCCGAGTAATAGTCCTCTGTTTGTGTCTGTGTGTGTGCATGCGCGCACACACACCCACACACACATCTTGTATCTTCTTTATCCATTCATCAGTTGATGGACATGTGGGCTCTTTCCATAATTTGGCTATTGTTGATAATGCTGCTATAAATGTTGGGGTACATGTATCCCTTAGAATCAGTATTAAAGTCATTCTTGATAGCCTTTTCAATTAAAAATATGTCCCTAATAAACTACTGGAACTACATCAAAATAAAAAGCTTTTGCATAGTGAAGTAAACCATCAGAAAAACAAAAAGGCAGCCTACCAAATGGGAGAAGATACTCTTTTAAGATTTTATTTCTTTTAGTGATAGAAAAATGCATGCAGGAGGGGAGGGAGAAAGGGAAAGGGAGAGAGAATCTTAAGCAGACTCCATGCTGAGCATGGAGCCCAACGGTGGGGCTCAATCTCATGACCCTGAGATCATGACCTGAGCTGAAATCAAGAGTTGGGTACTTAACCAACTGAGCCACCCAGGTGCCGCCAAGTGGTAAAAGATATTTGCAAATCAAATATCCATTTTGAACTTACACAACTCAACACCAAAAAACCTGAAATCATCTGATTAAAAACAGGCAGAGATGGGGCACCTGGGTGGCTCAGTGGGTTAAGCCGTTGCCTTCAGCTCAGGTCATGATCTCAGGGTCCTGGGATTGAGTCCCGCATCGGGCTCTCTGCTCAGCAGGGGGCCTGCTTCCTCCTCTCTCTCTCTCTCTGCCTGCCTCTCTGCCTACTTGTGATCTCTGTCTGTCAAATAAATAAATAAAAATCTTAAAAAAAAAAAAACAGGCAGAGAATCTTTTTTTTCCAAAAAAGATAGACAGATGGCCAATTCACACATGAAAAGATGCCCAACATCACTAATCATCAGGGAAATGCACATTAAAACCACAATGAGATAGTACTTTACACCTGTCAGAATGACTAAAATCAAAAAGACAAGAAATAACAAGTGGTGTTGAGGATGGGAAGAAAAAGAACCCTCATGCACTGTTGTGGGAATGGAAATTATGTAGCCACTGTGGAAGACAAAATAGAGGTTCCTCAGAAACCTAAAAACAGAATTACCATATGATTTAATAATTCCACTACTGGGTATTTACCCAGAGAAAACAAAAACTTTAATTCAAAAAGATATATATACACACACCTATGTTTATTGCATTATTTATAATAGCTAGATATGGAAGCAACCCAAGTGCTGTCTGTAAATGAATGGATAAAGAAGAAGTGGGACATTGGTATAGCCCATACACACAATGACATACATACAATGGAATATTACTCAGCTATTAAAAAAATGAAATCTTGCCATTGTGACAACATGGATGGACCTAGAAGTTAGAAATGCTAAGTGAACTAAGTCAGAAAAAGACAGATACCATAGGATTTTTCTCATACGTGGAATTTTTTTTTATAAAGATTTTTACTTATTTATTTGACAGAGATCACAAGTAGGCAGAGAGGCAGGCAGAGAGAGAGGGGGAAACAGGCTCCCCACTGAGCAGAGAACCCAATGTGGGGCTGGGTCCCAGGACCCTGGGATCATGACCTAGCCAAAGGCAGAGGCTTAAACCACTGAGCGACCCAGGCACCCCTCATACGTGGAATTTAAGAAACAAAGAAGAAGAGACCAAAAAACCCAGACTCTTAAATACAGAGAACAAACTGGAGGTTGTCAGAGGGGAGATGGGTGGGGGATGGGTAAAACAGATAAAAAGGTTTAAGAGTATTCTTATCTTGATGAGCCCTGAGAAATGGGGGGTGGGGAAGAATATCTATATCTATATATGTATATACATATATATATATAATTACAGTGATGTTGCTATTTACTGTTACTGGATATTTCATTATTATAAGCCATTTTTAAAAAAAATATTTTATTTTTTTAAAGATTTTATTTATTTATTTGACAAACAGAGATCACAAGTAGGCATAGAGGCAGACAGAGAGAGCTAGAGAGGGAAGCAGGCTCCTCGCTGAGCAGAGAGCCTGATGCAGGGCTCGATCCCAGGACCTTGGGATCACGACCTGAGCTGAAGGCAGAGGCTTCAACCCACTGAGCCACCCAGGCGCCCCAAGGCAGTTTTTTAATATATACAGTGAAAACTTAACAAGCTTTTTATGACCAGTCTACCGAGATGGACTTAGCTGCAGAATTAATTTCAGCATATTGTTTAACCATCTAAAAATTGGTTGTGCATTGAGACCTTTTGCAGTGCAAGGTTACACTGTCAACTTAAAAGCCATTTTAGATGGAATTACACTTTTTAATGTTAGTAAGGTACTATGTTATCATCTTCGGATTGGAGGTCTTGATGCAGTTAAAAGTATCCAAAAGCTTAAGTGAATATTCAGTTAACAAAAATGATTTTTGTGTGTTTTGGCAGCAATGCCTTCCTGAATACTGCAATTATTTAGTGTGTCACAGGTAAAGGCTGAAGCCAAATATGAGTCACTTCTTCATTATTTGCATTAGAAGCCACCTTTGGACCTGGAATGTTACTGGCATTTCTCTTTCTTTACCTCTTTGTCACTTCCCTGATCAAAAGCAAACTTTTTATAAAAAATTTTTATTTTATTTATTTATTTTTTTAATTTGGAAAACCCAAAGAATTTGTGTCTGGGAAGAGCAGTAACAGGAGAACTCTAGGTGTGTAAGGAAGACCAGAGCATGTTCTCAAGCAACCGCCAGCCTCCCGTGTTTTCCCTGTTCCATTTTGTCTTTATGTACAATGCCAGCTACAAATAATTGCTATCTCGAATAGGGTTTTATTTCTTGGAATTCAGCCTGTTAGCACAAATAATCCCTAATAAGTATGAAGCTAGTTTAAGGCTCTAAAACAAAGCCAGAGTTTTCTCTCTTGTATCTCCTCATCTTGGCTGATTCTGAAGTTGGTCTACATGCAGAATGTTAGAACCAAGTCACAGATCTAGCTTTTCAGATTCCAGGCATATAGTTTATATACCATCCTCTTTCTACTTTGAGGACTGAATTCATAAGACAGCAGAAAGGTCCAGTGTTTGGCCATATCTTTTTTTATTCATTGTCCTGAGTTCATCTCCCTCTGAAGTACTTTTAACCGGATGTCCCCCCCCCCCCACCGCAACATTTCAGTAAAGGGAAAATAACTCTGGAATAGCCAGTAAAATTTATTGAAAGATACTAATTACCTTGTCCCCGAGGGGCAGTGTCTGTAGTTAGACACTGAACCACGGGTTTCTTTTTTGTCAAGAGAATGGACATGCACTACAAGAGAGAATAAGTGAATGATTTCAGTGAAATGTCTCCCCAGAGATCTGTGGGTATCAGAAGGAAGAGGAGGGAGCGTTGTACCCAGTTTGTCATCCAAATTTGTTGTTCCCTCTGAAGCAGAGTCTGTTCTTCCCCAGATCAATTTGAGACATTCTGTGTCCCTGTCTTTGATTGTTGAGACCTGGGAACAGTTAGTGTGTAAAATTCCTCAAGGTTAAGGTGATGGTTAAGGTAGGATGGATGAAGTGAAATGTGTTTCCATTTTTCATCCTCCGCTGAGGCTAGCGGGGCGGTTAAGGTGTTATGTGTGTATTGTGTGCACCCTTTCAGATGTTCTCACTTGAGATATTTGAATATATGAGACAGTAAAAGTTATTGCTTCCATTCTGATTTGTTAGTAACATCGTGTGTGGGAGTGCCAGCTGGGAAATATTACCTGGGAAGCTAGTGGAGCCCCGAGTGTGCCTTGGGGAAGAAATGACACCTACATATTTTGTCACTGGACCATTATACACCAAATGGCTGAGGTGCCGACTCCAAATCAGCTACTTAGTTTCCCTAAGGGACAGAGTGCCACTGTGTGAGCTGCCAAACAAAAAAGAAAAATCGAAAATACAAAAATAAATTTATTTTCAAATTAAGTAAGTTGTCTTCAAAATAACCTTGCATGAGCTTAACACTATAAACAAAGCATGAGGCTTTTCCTCCTCTGAGAAGATCCAAAGAGTATTGACCTTAGTGTTCAGCTTCCTGATTGTGATGTCCCAGAGTACACAAAACTGTGGCTTTCCCAGACAGACAATTAAATTTAAATGCAAAAGACATTAAGAAACATTAAAGTATGTAAATCAGTGTGTGATTCATAGTAACACAAATGCTCCTGCAGTGAAGTATTTCAGAGTTCATGGTTTCCCTAATCATCTCTTCATGGCTATTTTGTTTCCTGGCTTCCTAATGCTAAGACATCATATCATCTTTTTTTTTTTTTTTTTTAAATATCAAGTGCTGAGAGAGTTCCTAGGGAAAAGTGGTGTTCTCAGAGGTAAACAGGATCCAGATCACTTAAGACTTATTGATTTTATGATCAGTACTTAGGTTGCTGCTAAAAGCAGATAGGTTTTCCAATACATATCTGAAATCGTAGAGGGCATTCCACTCCATCCATCTTTAGGAGCAGGGAAGAGCTCGCTTTGTAGGCGATTACTAAGGAAAACTCGAACATTGTTAGGGTCACTCATCTGTGTGGAATACCAGCTTAAACTAATATAAAATACTATTATTTAACTCTGATGAAAAAGAAGCAGAGTGATTATCAAAGGATCAAAGGGGAACTTAAAGCTTTTAGAGGACTTGCATCTCATCTCCATTACCGGTTTTGTACTTGTAACATTTTGTTGGGGTTTATTTCTTTGCCAGATGGTACTGATGTTAAGAGTGTTTTGATGATTATCCCCATTTTTGTGGTTCGCCACCCCATTCTGGATTGGTTAATCACCCAACTGGCATTGTTCTTGTATAATGCAGTGAAATCTCTTTAATGGGAATTTATAGAATAAGTTGAGAGTACAATAAAACTTGTTAATCCAGAGACTTCCATTATTTGGAACTTGTGATTACTTGATTTGCGCTTAACTGGAATTTCTCTTTAATATCTGTGGAAAATAAGAGCCTTGATAATATATTGTTCTAGAATTTTTACTTTCATGAATGGTATTGGAATGGATAGAAGGGTAGTCCCTGGAGAAGGGAGAAGAGACAGTCCACAGTATTAGGGTTGTTCCTCAGTTTGATTTGAGAATCTGAAACGAGAGAGTGTCTTGAGGCAGAGGAGCAGAAACAGCCTATAAGGCAGAATGTAAGGAAGGATTTCAAAAGGAATGTCTTCACATATCCATATTTCATGGAAAGCAACATGATGTATAGAAAAGAATGTTAGGACAGAATTGAGGAGACTTCAAATCGTGAACTGGAGGGAATATCCAAATGTGAGATCTTATTAGTATTTGGGAAATTAACACCTGAAAGATGAAAAGTGTAAGAAGAAGGGTAGGTACTTTAACAGTCAAATCTCCCATGTCTTGCAAAGGGAATAAAACTTCAGTAATGTATAAAGTCTTTCTTAAATATTTTTAGGTCTTTCTGTTAACTGATTCATTTGAATAAAAACTACTGCTTTTGTCCTTAACAGGGCCGATGGGAGAGTCAACAGGATGTATCCCAAACTGCAGTCTCCAGAGGAATAGCTCCAGTTGCCCCATCCCTTCCTAACTGTCCCCCAAATAACCATGCTCCTGACCCAGGTAAGTTATATTTTCATTTGTCAGTCACTGTCAGGAAGTTTGAGCATCTTTCAGAAATAGTTCAAATCAGGATTTCCTACCACATAACTACTGACCTCCTAGTTAATGTCATCTGATATTTCCCTTTTTTGCCTTATCCCGTTGAGCTACATTGATTTGAATGTTGAGTTTATATTGCATCCTTCTGATAAATACCACTTGAACATGATGATATTTTATATACACTTGATTCTATTTGCTAATATTTCATAAAGGATTTTTTTTAAAGATTTTATCTATTTATTTGACAGAGATCACAAGTAGGCAGAGAGGCAGGCAGAGAGGGGAGGTGGGAAGCAGGCCCCTCGATGAGCAGAGAGCCTTATGGGGGGCTCCATCCCCTTATGGGGGTCATCCCATCCTGAGATTATGACCTGAGCTGAAGGCAGAGGCTTAACCCACTGAGCCACTCGTAAAGGTGGTACCAGGTGGGTACCAGGTGCCCCTCATAAAGGATTTTTGTGTATGTGTTCTATGGTGAATATCTGCTTTTCTGTTATCATCATTTTTGTTAGGTTTTGGTATCATGATTATGTTGGCCTCATGAAATGACTTGGGAAATATTTCCTTATCATCTTTTTTTCTGGAAGATTTTATATACTTAGTATTGCTTCTTCCTTAAATGTTTGACACGACTCACCAGTGACACTGTCTGGGCCTAGAATTTTGTCTTTGGGAAACTTTTAAATTATGACTAATTTCTTTAATACAGGGTTATTTAACTTCTTGTGTTTCCCTATGAGTCAGTTTTCATAAATTATGCTTTCAGGGAATTTTCTGTTTCATTTAAATTTTAATGTTTGTTTCAGTAAATGTTATAATGTTTCATATCACCCTTTTAATGTTTGTAGGATCTGTTGTGGTGTTCCTTTTTATTTTTTTATTTTATTTATTTGTTTTTAACAATTTTCTTTTTTTTAAAAGATTTTATTTATTTTTATAAGAGAGAGAGAGAAAACACAAGCTGGAGAGAGAGGCAGGGGGAGAGGGAGCCGTAGACTCCCTGTGGAGCAGGGAGCCCGATGCAGGGCTCCATCCCAGGACAGTAAGCAGATGCTTACTGACTGAGCCACCCAGGTGCCCTTCTTTTTATTTTTGACAATTTTTCTTTCTGTTTTTCTTGACTACTTTTTTTTTTTTAGATTTTATTTATTTGACAAAGATTACAAGTAGACAGAGAGGCAGGCAGAGAGAGAGGAAGGGAAGCAGGCTCTCTGCTGAGCAGAGCCCAATGCAGGGCTCAATCCCAGGACCCTGGGATCATGACCTGAGCCAAATGAAGGCAGAGGCTGTAACCCACTGAGCCACCCAGGTGCCCCTTCTTGACTACTTTTGAGACTAGTTTTAGTTTTCTCAGTCTTCTCTCAGAACCAAATCTGGTTTCTTACTTTCTTTATTGTTTATTTTCTGTTTCACTGATTTCTATTTCTTTCTGCATTTCACAAATTTTGAAATGTGGTGCTGTCATTTTCATTCTATTCAAAATATTTTCTAATTTCCCTTTGATTTATTCTTTGACCCATAGGTTATTGGAGTAGCATGTTAATTCATTTTCATATGTCTGGGGGGAACTTCTTTCTATTAATTGATTACTTATTTAATTTCATCACAATCTGAAAGACTCTTTAATATTTTAGTCTTTTGGGATGTTTTTGAGACTGTGTGCTATCTTGGTAAACCTTCTGTGTGTGCTTGAAAAGAAACTATTCTGTTTGGGGGCATAGTGTTCCGTATATATCAATTAGGTCAAGATGGTTGATAACCTTGTTCACATCTGTTCTTTAAATATTCTGTTCTACTGATTTTTTTTTCTATTTATTCTATCAGTCACTGAGACAGAGGACATTAAATCTCCAAATCTGATCATGAAAATTACCTATTTTTCCCTTGATAATCTTTTAGGTATATACATATTTAGGATTGTTTCTATCGTTATGACTGTCCCTTTGTATCTTTGGAATTCTCTTACCTTGAAATCTGTCTTACCTGATATTAATATAGCCACATCAACTGTCCTTTGCTTATTGTGTGAATGATATATCTTTTTCTTAGTCTTTTAAATTTTGGCCTGTATTTGTTCTTTAAATTAAAAATGATTGTCTTGTAGCCAACATATGGTTAGGTCTAACTTTTTTCTTTTTATCTAGCCTGAACAAATTCTGCCTTTTAATTGGCATGTTTAGTTCTTTTACATCTAATATTATTATTGTTAGGTTTGCCTCATCACTGCTTGTTTCTCTTTGGCCTTTCTATTTTGTTCCCCCACTATAACTTCTTTTTTGCTCTCTTTTGGGTTAAATGAAAACTATTTTTTAGTATTTAAATTTATTTCCATTTCTGGGTTTTTGGCATTTTTGTATTTCTTTGTTAAAGTCTTTGCTCAAGGACTGTAGTATGGATTCTTAACTTATCATAGTCTACTTAGAATTAATAATTTATCACTTCCCATACTGCACAAATATTAGAACCTTGTAAAGATATAATTCCATTTGCCTGTTCCCAACCCCCCCCCTTATTTTGTTTTCTTATTGTTGTATCTTTTACAGTTATTATGAACCCATTTTACAATGTTACTCTTTTTGCTTTAAAATAGCCACTGTCCCCTGGGGCTAAAAATACATTATATGTTTATAAAAAAATTAAAAAATTTAAAAAATAGCCACTGTCTTTTAAGGAAATTAAAGAGACTATAGATAATCTTTTATATTTTCTTCATATTTATTATTTCTGGCACTAGCTAGTCCTTCCTGAAGTCTCATATTTATCTGATATCATTTCTCTTTAGCCCAAAGAATATTCTGTAGTATTTCTTATTGTGCAGTTGTCTTAGGGAAGAGTGCTCTCCCCTTTTTGGGATTATCTTTATTTCACTTTTTCTGGTAGGATTTTTCCACTAGCAGCACTTAGAAATCTTACATTATCTTTTAGATTTCTTTTCTGCTGAGAATCAGTAATCTTTTGTGTCTCTTTTCCTTACATGTATTATGTGTCTGTTTACACTGTTACTTTGTTTGTTCTCATAGTTTTCTCTCTTTTTGTTGGACTATGATATACTTAGGTTTAGTTTTATTTGCTCTTATCTTGCTTGCATTTCATTGGTGTTCTTGGTTCTTTCTGTAAGTTGAAGATTTCTATAAATTTAGGAAATGTTCAGCTAGTATTTCATTAAATTATTCCCCCTGACCATTTCTCTCTTTCTCCTCTTCTGAGAATCAAATTACACACGTTAGATTGCTTACCATTACCCTACAGATCACAGAAGCTCTGATATTTTTAACTTTTATTTTTTATCTTATTCTTGTTTCTTCTGGTTGCATAATTTCTCCTGCCATTTCCAACCTTCTGTTAAGCACATCCAGAGAATATTTTATTTCAGTTACTATTCTTTTCAGCTCTAGAATTTCCACTTGCTTCTTCTTTTAAAGTTTTAATTTCTCTGTTGATATTCTCTACCTATACATTTGTTGAGATCAGATTCTTCTTTTCTTCCTTGGACCTGTGTATAAAAGCTGCTTTAAAGTCTTTATCTGCTGAATCTAGCTTCTGGGCCATCTCATGGTCTATTTCTCCTGACTGCTTTTTTCTTGACATGGGTCATATTTAATGAGTTTTGCCCATTGTATACCCCAGTCAAGATATACAAGATGTTATGACTCCAGTTTCTCTCCACAATCAGCCAATGTTCTGATTTCTATCCTTTCAGATTAGTTTTGCCTATTCTATAATTTCATACAAATGGAAACATACAATATATACTCTTTCTGTGTTTGGCTTCTTTTATTCATCATTTCTGTTTACATTGCCATACCACAGCATCCTTCAGTAACTTATTTTTTATTCTTGAGAAATACTTCACTTTTATGGTTGGATTTATCATAATTTTTAATTAGTTCTTCTGTCTGGACATTTGGTTTGTTTTCAGTTTTTAGCTACTGTTAGTAAAGTTTGTTATTGCATAAGTCATTTTGTGAACATTTCTCTTGAGTTAATACCTAGGAGTGAAATTACTGGCTCATAGAGGATGACCTTGTTTTAAAGTTATGTAAAAAAATTTTTTTTATTTTTTGAGAGAGAGAGAGCATGCATGTGTGCATGCCAGTTGTGGGGGGAGGGGCAGAGGGAGAGAGAGAGTCTTAAGCAGAGCATGGAGCTCAACATAAGGCTCCATCTCCCAACCCTGAGATTATGACCTGAGCCAAGATCATAAGTCGGAGGCTTAACCGACTAAGCCACCCAGGTTCCCCAAATTTGTTGTTTTAATAAAACATTGTGGGGTGCCTTGGTGGCTCAGTCAGTTTAAGAGTCTGAATCTTGGTTTTGGCTCAGGTCTTGATCTTGTGGTCACGGGATTGAGCCCGCAAAAGGCTCTATGCTTAGCTTGAAGTCTGCTTCAGATTTTCTCTCCCTCTCTATTTTCCTTTCTTTCTTAAATAAATAAATAAATAAAATCTTCAAAAAAAATTCATAATAGGGGCACCTGGGTGGTTCATTCAGTTAAGCATCTGACTCTTGATCTCAGCTTAGGTCTTGATCTCAGGGTTGTGAGTTCATGTCCCATGTTGGGCTACACACTGGGCTACTGAAAAAATAATAATAATAAAATTAAATAATGTGCATTTAATGCTTACTTGGCTTACATATTTACTACTTTGCTTTGCTCATCATTGCTTCTTGCATCTCACTTTGTTCTTCTGAGTTTAATTTCTTTTTTGTGAATTATATCTTTTTTTAAAACATCAGTACATTTAACAATCATCTGTTAGTGACAGGCCCTTTCTTTTATGTTTTTTATTTTGTTCTAAGTTTGAAGAATCCTTTTACTATGGTATTTGTGGTATATTTCAAACATACAAGAGTATAAAGAGTAGGGGCACCTGAGTGGCTCAGTTGGTTAAGCGACTGCCTTCGACTCAGGTCATGGGATCCCAGGATCGAGTTCCGCATCGGACCCCCTGCTTGCAGGGAGTCTGCTTCTCCCTCTGACTTTTCCCCTCTTGGGGTCTCTCTCTCTCATTCTCTCCTTCTCAAATAAATAAATAAAATCTTTAAAAAAAAAAAGGTAGAAAGAATAACAAGATGTGCCCTTAGGTATCCCCTCCCTTCAGAATGATCAGTTCACCACCAGTCTGACTTATCTCTACTGCTGCTTCTCTGCACCCTTTCACGAATAATTTGAAGCAAATCTCAGATATCCTTTTATCTTTAAATATTTGTACATGTATCTCTAAAGCAGTACCCCCAATAACATTTCACTCTTAAGAAAATTTAAAAATAAGTCCCCAATATCTTCGAACATCTAGTCAGTGTTTGTATTTCTCCAGTTGGAACAAAAATACTTTTTAGGGACGCCTGGGTGGCTCAGTTGGTTGGACGACTGCCTTCGGCTCAGGGCGTGATCCTGGAGTCCCGGGATCGAGTCCCACATCAGGCTCCCAGCTCCATGGGGAGTCTGCTTCACTCTCTGACCTTCTCCTCGCTCATGCTCTCTCTCACTGTCTCTCTCTCTCAAATAAATAAATAAAATCTTTAAAAAAAATACTTTTTAGTTATTTTGAATGAAAATCCAAGTGTAAGGATCATATATATTCTGATGAGTATGTGTCTTGAGTTAAAGTTTAATGTATGTGTTCCTCTCCGCTCCCCCCATTCATTGTCTGTGGTGAAGAGACTGTCTTTGTAAGTAGACTTTGTGTGTTCTTACTTTGCTGGTTATATCCCCATGAGGTTTTTTTATTTTTTTTATTTTATTTTTTTTTAATTTTCCAATTTATTTATTTTCAGAAAAACAGTATTCATTATTTTTTCACCACACCCAGTGCTCCATGCAAGCTGTGCCCTCTATAATACCCACCACCTGGTACCCCAACCTCCCACCCCCCCGCCACTTCAAACCCCTCAGATTGTTTTTCAGAGTCCATAGTCTCTCATGGTTCATCTCCCCTTCCAATTTACCCAAAAGCACATACCCTCCCCAATGTCCATAACCCTACCCCCTTCTCCCAACCCCCCTCCCCCCAGCAACCCACAGTTTGTTTCATGAGATTAAGAGTCACTTATGGTTTGTCTCCCTCCCTATCCCATCTTGTTTCATGGATTCTTCTCCTACCCACTTAAGCCCCCATGTTGCCCCCATGAGGTTTTTTTAAACATGGTTCTCTGTCTACCATATTTCCTATGAATTGGTGGTTAACTCTATAATCTTGAACAGATTCAGGCCAGTTTGAAGGAGGTATTGGAGGTAGTTTTGTGTATTTACCAAAGGAGAAACATCATGTCTGATTGTCTCGCTTTGTGATATATGCTGCCTTTGATAGATTATTGGCTAGATCTTTAATTAGGGGTTGTCTTCAGTGTAGAATGTTAATTTCTTGTATATAGAACTTTAGATTTTCCTTTTTTTTCCCTAGCATTTAGATGATTATATTCTTCTGGCTCTTTATTCATCTCAAACTTGTTTTCTGTTTGTTTTCTTTGTTTTGTTTTTCTCTTTCCTGTTTTTGCCTTCTTGTAAGTTAATTGACTTTTTTGAACTCAGTTTTAACATACCTCTTAGCATTTATAGCTATCTCTTTTCAATGATTGCTCTCATGATTATAAAATATCCTTACCTTTTCACAGTTTACTTAGATTTAATACTATAATACTTTATGTAAAATGTACAAACCTTGGAACTATATGGGTCCGTGTACCAACTATATTACCAATGAACTTGAGAGACCTTTCAGGGGTTACTTTAGGGGTAGAGGTACACGAGTAGTTGTGTGTTTCTCTTCAGGCGGTATCACACACAAATTCCTCAGGTTGACTTGCTTGTTCTTTGTCAAGGGTTATGTGGATACAGTATTTTATCATTTATGAGTTAGACTACATTTTCCTAGAAATTTAGTTTTATTCACTAAGAGAAAGGAAATCTTACATCATAGGCATCATCTGCATGTCTGATCCCATCCTTTGGTAATTTAGAGCAGGTTTGTTTAAGGCATCAATCCCTGTCTTGTGAAAACAACTGAAACATAACCCTCTTTCTAAAAGGTCCATTTCATTATCTTTATTCAGTAAGTAGATATGAAAAACTAAAATTGTAGAAGATAATAGTCCCTGACTTCAAAGACTTTAAAGTCTAGATAGAGAGCTATACATGTGTGTTATTAGCTGTGTGATTTTTTTTTAAGATTTTATTTATTTATTTGACAGAGAGAGATCACAAGTAGGCAGAGAGGCAGGTGGAGAGAGAGAGAGAGAGAGGAGGAAGCAGGCTCCCTGCTGAGCAGAGAGCCCGATGTGGGACTTGATCCCAGGACCCTGAGATCATGAGCTGAGCCGAAGGCAGAGGCTTAACCCACTGAGCCACCCAGGCACCCCAAGCTGTGTGATTTTAAAATGAAAAACCCCATCTCACTCTGGGGCAGAAGTTAGTATGTGAACCAGTTAGTGACAAGGACTGGGGTTGGATTACCCTTCAGATACTAACCGAAACACTGGATATTAGAATGTTTTAGAACTGCCCTAATTGCTGTTCTTTAATTGGAAAAAGGAAATAGCATTGTGTTTGAGGACAGCTATAATACTACTATGTTTTTCTAACATTTTTTAAGGATACTTTTTAGGAATTTATATCATTAGATTCACTACAAGTAAAATTTGGCAAATTTATAGGAGAGAAAATGTCTACATTGTTGTTTACATTTGATCTCTTTTCCTATCGATATTGTTGACAGGACTTAGTAGCCTAGCGGCCTCCTACTTGAATCCAGTAAAATCCTTTGTGCCACAGATGCCAAAGCTCTTGAAGTCTCTCTTCCCTGTCCGCGATGAGAAAAGGGGCAAACAGCCTTCTCCCCTTGCAAATCAGGTAAAAGCATCAGGAAAGCAACAGTGAACATTTCTAACTCCTGGCGGAATGATACTCCGTGGTGCACTGACGCTGGGGGGGGGGGAGGGGTAGCAGGGATGGGAGGCCTTAAAACTGGGCTTTTAGGCCTAGTAAAAGCTTGTGATTGTTTCTCCTCTACTCTCTTCTGAGGTAACAGAGCTGTTGAAACTTATTGACAGTCTCAATCCTTTTTGCTTTTAAAAAATGCCGAGTACACTGCTAATGTGATTTATGGTAATATTACTTAGAGCAACAATAGTAAAATTTATGAAGTGCACTTAGTGTTGTTTGTGTATTGCCAAACAGAAAATGTAATTCTATTTTTAATTCTTGATTTCATTTCATATTTCAAACAATTTTATATCATCACTGTCCGTCCCTCTCCACTTCTTTTTCCTCTGCTGTGGTTTACCCGTTCCTTCATTTAAGATATTAAAAGTGATCACTTGTCTTTATTTCCCCCTTTTCTTAAAACTCTCTACCCAGACTTTAGAGAAGTTTTAGAGAAAAATCTTAAAGGGTTTTCCACATAATCAGGAAACTGCTCTTATGCAATGGTGAATGGGAAGCCTGTTGGAAATGTAATTTCCAGTCTTATATTGGTGTGAATTCAGCAGAAAATGATAAATGAGGATTTATTTATACTCCTTAAAAAACACATACAGTGCAAATGCTGTTGTTGAAATAGGTCTTTTGACATCAGCTTATCCACATTCATGTAAAGCATTCATAATTGCAGAAATGTGGTTGAGTCCTTGTCCGAGACCTTAATTATTTAAAGGAATTATCTGAGTTTGTGAATGCATATTCAGGGGTAGAGGTATTAGTTTTGTAAGGCTGCTTTACAGATAACATGATTTTTTAAATCTAGCATTATCTAAAGAATGTACTTAAGCAGACTTGAACACATAACAGTATGAAACAAACAAACATGGCGATTTTGGATGTTTGAACTAAATTTAACTAAGCACATAAGGAGTGCTTGACAGTTACCAAAGAATCTATGACCACAAGACCTACAAGAAATAGCAAGTCTAATACTTGGTTGGGGTTTAGGCAAAATGGTTTTTCCAAGGATTTGCTGTTGCGTATATTACTCTGTCTTAAATTTCCATGTCATTGTTTTGTAATGTATGATGCATGGGGACTCCATGGTAGATTTTTAAGAAGGTAACTTTAAAAACAACAATATCAGCCTGACCTCATAACCCAGACCCCATCTGGGGTACCTTTATAACCTGTATTTATAAGTACCCAAGGGGACTCGAGCAAAATGTAAAGTTGGATAACCACCCTTTTTCAGTTGCTGTTTGGTGAAGACAGTGTTCTAGAAGTTAAAGGAAATTGGCGTGGCATCAGAAGTTATTGAATCAGACTTCTGTGGTTACAGTTAGTTTTTAAAAACTACTTTTGAGTTTTTGATATGGCAGGTCAGATCACCTGCTACAATAAATTGTTTATACTGTTTTGCCAGTAAATGATTGGTTCTTCTGGATATAGAGGAGGAACAATCACGTGTTAGAAAGAAATATAGTGATGGCAGATAACTGCATTTTGTAATATTCAGTTTAGGAAGGGCAATCTTGAGATAGTTTGAAGATCTCTTGTGCAATATTTTGTCCATTTGGTTTACTTTTTTCGAGCATATATGACCAAAGATACTGGAAAAAGTGGCCCTAGATATTTTATATTTTATAAATAAATAAAAATATAAATACAAAACTGATTTTAATGAAGACACCCAGTGGTGGAACTAATTTGTCCATTTGGTTTGTGAAACCCCCACTCCACTGAAGGGTCACTCCAGTGAAGGTCACCAGGGACCTGCATCTTGCCTTCACCATTCCAGTGTCCTCTGACTTGACATCGTACTTGAATCACTTTCATCTCTAGGCGACATTTGCCTGGTCTCCTCCTGCTGACCGCTCAAATCCTTCTCACTTGCCTTTTCTGGGACTATTTATTCCATCAGGCTGCTGACATTCGGGTGCTCCAGAGCTCCATCCCGGGCCCTCTCTCATGGGTCATCCCATTTGGTTCCATGGCTTCCACTATTTCTGCATTGATAGTGTTCATATTTCTATCTCCAGTCCAAACTCTGCCCCTGAGCTCTGGCCTCATGCAGCTAAATCCCCATTAAGCTTTTCCACTTGTGAATCAATTAGGCGTTTACTTACCTGTGCAGAACATTCCTGTTGGTTTCAGCTCATCAGTCTTTTTACCCCCAGCACACAAAATGCTTAAAAATATATGCCTGTTGGGCACCTGGGTGGCCCAGTCAGTTAGGCCTCTGCCTTTGGCTCAGATCATGAACTCAGAGTCCTTGGATCCAGTCCCTTATCAGGCTCCCTGCTCAGCAGGGATTCTGCTTCTCCCTCTCCCTTTGCCCCTCCCCATGCCCATCTTAGTTTGTAGCGCAGCTATCTGCCCAGTTGCTCATACCTCATGGAGTCCACCGGTAAGATTCAAAGGTACCACTTCCAATCCAGTGACTCCCAGTTATCTCCATTTCTCCTTAGTCATTCGTCCCACTCTGGTCTATTGCCCAGATGATTACAGCAGCCTACATACAGGTCTGTCTGACACTTTCTGCCTTATAATATCTTTTAATCACGAAGTAGCCAAAGTGCCCTTCCAAAGTCTTACTTCAGTTCATGGCTTGACATCTTCAACTGCTTCTCACTGAATAAAATCTAAATTCCTTACTGTGCCTTATAGTGTTCTATATGATCCGGTCCTCTGACCTTTAATCTTTATGCCTTTATTTCCTCTTTGTTCACAACACTAAGCCATGTTGGCCTTTTCCTTCCTTCCTTCCTTGCTTCCTTCCTTCCTTATTTGAGAGAGAGAGAGTGCATAAGCATATGAGTAGGGGGCAGGGACAGACAGAGGGAGGAGGAGAAGCAGGCTCCCCACTGAGCAGGGAGCCCGATATGGGACTCAATCCCAGCACTCTGGGATTATGACCTGAGCTGAAAGCAGCTGATCAACCGACTGAGCCACCCAGATGCCCCTCTTTCTTTCTTACCTCACGAACACATGAAATTTGTTTTGGTCTGAAGAATGTTTTGTATTTGCCTTTCCTTCTGCTTGGAATACTGTTTTGCAGTGTCTTTGCATGGCCACCAGGTCTCTAGTAGGGTGGTCTGCTATTAGAATGGTTAAGATCGGCCACTCTAAGGAAGTACGTTTGCGTTTAGAGCGGCCTCAACCAGTTAACCTAAAACAATTGCTTCTATATCAGTACATTATTCCCATATTTAATCTTTTCAGTTGGATATTATTGTTACATTTATATATTTATTGATTAGCTCCTCTCTAATATAACCAAGAATATAATCCTTGAAGGCAGGGACATGGTTGATATGAAATATCAATGCTATGAAATGTGTGTTGGTTGATCATCGACATATACTCAGATTATAGTATTAGTTTGTCCGTATCATTGTCATCCAGTGGTATAAAGAACTATGTTCACTCATTTCATTCATTAAATAACCAATACCAGATTAAAAAACTGTGTTATGGAGTAACATCAAAGACAGAACCCAGACAAAATAGAAATCAGTGCAATGCCTAAAAGGAATTTGGATCATTCTACAGTAAGGGAAAGAATAAGTATGATATTAGTAATGCATAAAACTTAGAGATAACAAATAGATAGTAACCTTGCTGAAGACATATAATGTATGGTTGACAGAAAACAAAAATAAGAACCCCAAAATGGTTTGAAAATCAACAGATACAGTACATGATAACCAAATAGACCATGAATGATAGCACATTCTTTTCTTTCTACTCTGCCCCCAACTTAATCTTTTTATCATTTGTAAAGCTGTTTCTCTCCATTTCCCACCAAACTATGATGAATGATATTTAAACTTCTTCCTCTTTTATATTTCTGTCTCAGTTCAGTTTGGAGGCCTAAGGTCCTTCTGTGAAATAGTCACAATAACGAAGAAACCCCCACGGACTCGCTGAACACCGCCCTTGGCGTCACTAGACCACACTTAGATTACTGCACTTGGTTCTGGATATGTTTCTACGGGAAATCCATTGACCCATTGGATTTATTTCAGGGGATAACGTCAGAAATGATTTATGAGGAAGGATTAGAGGAGTTATTTATAGCCAACCAAACAATGACTAAGAGAGCTGACTGTATAAGCATTCAAGGGATGGCAGCACCAAGGCGGGGAGAACCGTGTAAGGGCGGCTGGCTACGGCAGGGGGTGGAAGGCGTGTAGAATGACAGAGATGAAATTAACAAAGAGAATGGTAGCAGCTGTGAATAAGTAGGATGATTTAGAGATAGCAGGGTGCTCTCTTAAAAACAAAACAAAACACTGGTATTTCTGTCACTTCTGTTTTTAAAAAATAAGATTTTGAGAATGTAAAAATAGTCCTGGGATAGGTCCTGTTCCTAGCACTCATTGCTGTGTTTTCACTGTTATATAGAAGAGAGGCAGAAGTTGTGTAATGAGGGAAGGATTATTCTCAAAAAAGTACTTTTAATCAGTGTGTCCTTGACATTTTCAAACAAGAGTGTTCGATACCCTCCCTCATGGAGAGATACAAGCATATAACCATGGTGAGACTCTAACGAAGAGATGAATGTTTATTAACTTGTTCTTTGGAGTCAGCAGGTTTTCAGATCAAGCTGCTGTTATTTTTTGGCATTCTATTTAAATATTTGGAAAGATCTCTGTGGATTTTTCCTTGTAGGGTAGAAGTTAGCAGTTTATTCTTAAGATTTAAAAACAAAAATTCTTATATTTTACAAAATGTTTTGGTTTGAACATATTCATAAAGATTTATGTTTCTCATTTTTATGGAGATTTGTTTTTTGTTTGTAATCAATTTCTGAATTCCAGAAATGCAATGATACTGCACTGAAAGAGGTGACAGCTGACAAAATTGCTGTCTTTGACCTTCTGATGCAAGTTTAGTAACTAATCTGGAAAATAATGAACTGCAATTAATGAAATCTGTACTCATATTCAAGTGTGTTTCTCAGACAGCACATAAAATAATTGAAAGAACTTCCTGCTCTCTAATTAGTTAGATTGAATTAATTTGGCATAATAGCTTTTTTCATGTATCTAGAAGTTTGTGTTCAGATGAAGCTATTTATGTACTTTAAACTTTGGGACTCCAGATGGTGTCTTTGGTTATCTGGAGAATTAAAGAGTTAATACTCAGATTTAATTTCCGCCATCAAAAGCACAGTCATATGTCTGGCCTATCTTTGTTGTACGGCTGTCCCTCTTTAGTGTCCTGCACTTTGCTTGGGATTGTCTTGTCAACCACAGGGATATTTTTCTCCATTTTCAATACTGCTTCCACCGTGGAGGAAGGACAAAGCCTTGAGGGGAGAGAGCAGCACCTTGCACATCTCAAATGCTGATTGAAAAGATGCCTGTGTAGTCGGTGATTCCATCTTTCATGCCAGCAATCCTTCCATATTATAAAATGGAGAAAAAACACACCAACTACTAGTTCTTCCCTTGTGCACAAGATTCTATTGTAGGGCTGCTCAGACTTGGACTCCCTTGATAAAACGAAGCATATAAATGCTTATCCTTGTGTCATCATCACCAAGGATTCGTCACCATAACTAACAAAATAAGAAAAAAGGTTTATGTCTTGTCTTCCAGCCTTCAGTGTTAATGTTTGGGTTCCTTAAAGAGTATGGATATGAGAATTTCCCCCCTGTAATTTAGTAAGGAGCACACGTAATAAATATATTTGGATATGTTATGCTACATTCACTTGTTCCTGAGTTAACAAAGGCAAATTTGCACAGGTTTTCTGGAGTACAGACTTAAAAAAATGTTTTTTTCAATTCAAGGCACATGATTTCCATTCATTTGCTTTAGGATGAATTCTTAGGTACTTTTACTACAGTTAGTTTTCCAAAATCATGTTTTGCCATCTCTCTTTGTCCCTGAAATGTATGGATACTGTGTTGACAGATACTGATTGATAAGGTTCTCTTCACAATAAGGTATGGTCTTGATCTGAAAAATAACAAAAATGAGACTTTCTGAGGCAGTGCAGAAGTTGATTGAAGAGACCTTAGTCTGCTGGTCGTTTTTTTCAAAAATTGTCATTGTATGCTTTTGTATGAGGCTCTGGATGAGATATTGGCCAAACTGTTTTTGTTAAGTGCCATATAGTATTATTTTAGGCTTTGCAGGCCTGTCAAAACTAACCATAGACAATACTTAATAGTAAATAAGTATGGATATGTTTTAAGAAAATTTTAAATTTATAACCCTCAAATTTGAATTTCATAGAATTTTTTCATGTCACAAGGTATTCTTTTAGTATTTTGAAAATGCAAAAACCATTCTTAGCTTACCTGGTATACCAAACAGTCTAGATCTAGGCCCTATTTTATTTTATTTATTTTTAAAGATTTTATCCATCTATATGACAGAAAGAGAGAACACAAGGAGGGGGAGCAGCATACAGAGGGAGAGGGAGAAAGCAGCCTTCCCACTGAACAGGGAGCCTGATGCAGGGCTCAGTCCCAGGACCCTGGGATCATGACCTGAGCCAAAGGCAGATGCTTAACCAACTGAGTCACCAGGCGCCCCAGGCCCTATTTAAAAAAAAAAAAAAAAAAGTTTTTTTAAGAGAGAATGCACAGGTTGGGGGCAAGCGGCAAGAGGGAGAGAGAGACTCCCAAGCAGACCTCATGCTCAGCACGGAGCCTGACATGGGGCTCAATCTCAGGACCCTGAGATCATGACCCGAGCCAAAACCAAAGCTTGGATTGAGTCACTCAGGTACCCCTAAAATTTTTAAGATTAGCAAATATTCTGGCTTTTAAGTAAATATCCTTTGTCTTTCATAGATATTTGAAAAACTAATAACTATTACTTTGAATGAAGTGAAATTATAGCCTTTAAAAAAAAATGTTAAGTTTTTTGGGGGCAGGTGGGTGGCTCAGTCTGTTAAGCATCTCCCTTTGGCTTAGGTCATGATCTAAAGGTCCTGGGATCTAGCCCAGAGTTGGGCTTCCTGCTCCATGGGGAGTCTGCTTTTCTTTCCCTCCACTTTCAAATAAGTAAATAAAATATTAAAAATAAAATAACATAAAAATAAATAAGGTTTTTTTTTAAAAAGATTTTATTAATTTACTTGGGAAAGAGCAAGCAAGGGGGGAGAGGGCATGAGTGTGGTAGAAGGGAGGGTCAGAGGAACAGGAAGAAGCAGACTCCCCACCAAGCAGGGAACCTGATGTAGGGCTCCATCCCAGGACCCCGAGATCGTGACCTGAGCTGAAGGCAGACACTTAACCAACTGAGCCACACAGGCACCCCATAAATTTTTAAGTAGCTGTTAACAATTATCATGTGGAAGTTTAAAAAGTAAACTAGATTCTATAAAAATAAACTGTATCTTTTCTGAGAACTCCAGAAATACTAGTATTTGAAATTTTCTATATATACTACCTCAAATAAGTTGAATTAACATATATATAAATAATATAGTGAAATTAATCTGTTTTGATGGTCTTATTCACTTTTATCCACTGATTAGATAGTTTACTTGTTGATTGGAGAAATAGGCCTTTCAGGTTTTTTTAATAATTAGGTTCTTCATTTGAAAGAAAATGGCCATAGAAAATGGCCAAAGAAAAGCCATATCCTTGAATGGCTTTGGGGCTGATAAACACAAGGAGAATCTTTCAATGTATATTTTATATCAGATATAATTGTTGATTATTTAAGTTGGGCTTTTATAGTAAATCAAGCTAGAAATATCTTGGAAGACACCAATGGCTCCAGTGATGGGGAAGAGCATGCTATTTTACAAATGTGCTGAGTGCTTACTGTGTGCCAGGCATTTTATATGCATTAGCTCAACAGTGGTGCTGAGTTAGATCAGTGCCGTCCAATAGAAATTTGTGAGTCATACGCGATGTTTTAAATTTTCTGGTAGGCACATTTAAAAAAAGTGAAATAGGTCAAATTGATTTTAGTAATACAATTTATTTAATAGAGTCATAATGTCATTTCAATCTGTAATCAATCAAAAAATTACTGAGTTATTTCCTTTTTTTTTCCTGTGAAATTCTTATTTTTTTTAAAGATTTTATTTATTTATTTGACAGACAGAGATCACAGGTAGGCAGAGAGGCAGGCAGAGAGAGAAAGGGGGAAGCAGGCTCCCCACTGAGCAGAGAGCCCGATGTGGGGCTCGATCCCAGGACTCTGAGATCATGACCTGAGCTGAAGGCAGAGGCTTAACCCACTGAGCCCCCTGTGAAATTCTTGAAATCAGGTGTGTAGTTTATATTTCTAGCACATTTCTGTTCGGATGCTAAATTTTTGTCAGAAATCCTTGATCTGCCTTTGGCAGTTGAAAAAAAATAGATCCCTGTGCCCAAGGTGTTCCAAACATACTTAAAGGCACTTTAATTTTTAAATTTACATATTATTCAGTAAAATTAAGTAAAATTAAAAGTTTACTTCCTCAGTCACACTAGCTTCATTTCGAGTGCTAAGTAGCTACATGGGGCTGGTGGCCACCACGTTGGACAGCACAGAGTTAGAGGGTGACTCTAGATACTCTGACATTGAGGAAAATGAAATTCAGGTAGATAAAGCACCTCATCTAAGGTTACAGAGCCTACTGAATGGCATGAGATGAACATTCAAGAAGAAAAGTTGAATGAACAGTTGTGATATTAAGAGATTTCACTGGATCCGATTAAGAATATTACCAGTGGGGGCACCTGGGAGGCTCAGTGTCTTAAAGTCTCTGCCTTCAGCTCAGGTCATGTTTCCAGGGTCCTGGGATCCAGCCCCGCATTGGGCTCTCTGCTCAGCAGGGAGCCTGCCTCCTCCTCTCTCTCTGCCTGCCTCTCTGCCTACTTGTGGTCTCTGTTTGTCAAATAAATAAATAAAATCTTTAAAAAAATATTACCAGTGGTTATATATATAGAATGAATGAATCTAAAGTATTTGAAGGAGGGACGTGTCAAGACATGGAAATACACTGAGTAGGACCTATATGTATTTTATTTCTTGCCCATTCCTTTCTAAAAATAATTATCTGTGGGGGTACCTGGGTGGCTCACTGGGTTGAGCATCTGACTTCAGGTGGGTCACAATCTTGGGGTCTTGGGCCTCAGCCCAGGTTGGGCTTCTTGCTTGGTGGAAAGTCTGCTTCCCATCACACTGTACTCTTCCTCTGCTTCTTCCCCTGCTTGACCTCTTTCTATCTCAAATAAATAAAATATTTTAAGAAAAATTATCTATGGGCAATGAAGAATCATTGACTTTTTGTTTTGTTTTGTTTTTTTGTATTTTAGAAAGCTCTTGTGACTGCAGTTTGGAGGGTAGATTTGAAGAGGATAAAACCAAAAGAATCTATTCAAGTGTATATAAAAGCCTCATGAGGCATTGTAATATTGGGCAGAAAAATTGTCACCTTCCCATGCCTGCATTGACACTTTGATGTCACTGATCAAAAGGGGCATGTGCCAGGTAGGGTAAAAGAGTGTCTGGTAGGGACCAGCTGGTGGCCACCTGTCATCCTCTCTGGATGGCTTTGCTTAGCGAATGCATGTGGACTGGATTACCACCTTCCAGATGTCCAGCCCCTGAGGTGATCAGGTCTACACGAACAAGCGACTGATGGGTCGGGTAGAATGCTGAGTTACTCATTTAAAATAAGACATAGAATTGCCAGGCAGGTGGACAAAAGTGCTGGTGTTGTCACGGCTCACACACTCTTTACCAGATCACCCTGAAAAGCCAGAGTGTAAATCCTGAGACTGCTCCGTGAATGGGGACCACCTGCGGGAACCAGATCCTGCAGGCAGCTGATGTGTCTGTCTTTGGACCAGCGCGGCTGCTTCCTTCAGCTTTCCTCCTGTGACATCACAGTGCCCCTTCTTGCAGCCCAACCACTCTACCTCTGATTAACATAACCTTTAGAAAGTACGTTTATATTAAGTTATTGCTGAGTCTTGATCTTTAGGTAATTGTACATGTCTGTTTTTGTCCATTGTTTATTACTTTTTTTTTTTTTAAGATTTATTTATTTGTTTAACAGAGAGAGAGTGAGAGAGGGAATACAAGTAGGGGGGTGGGAAGGGAAAATCAGACTTCCTGCTGAGCAGAGAGCCTGATGTGGGGCTCAATCCCAGGACCCCGGGATCATGACCTGAGCCGGAGGCAGACGCTGAACTGACTGAGCCACCCAGGTGGCCCTGTCCATTGTTTATTACTTTTATCAGTACATATTTGGAGATTAGAAAGTATTTTGTTTATATGCGCTCCCTCAGATTGGTTTTGTTTATTATATTTTTTTCACTTCAGCAGCATGAAAACCAAAGGTTGTCTACTGGTTATTTGTAGCAAAGGTAAATCGTACATCTCATATTCTTGTGCTTGGTTAGAATTTTTAAGAAAGGGGGAACTGCCTAGCTGTCTCAGTTGATAGAATGTGTGACTCTTAATCTTGGGGTTGTAAGTTTGAGCCCCACATTGGGTGTAGAGATTACTTAAAAAAAAAAATCTTAAAAAAAAAATCTTGAGGATCATACTTGCTTAGGAACTATTGGAAGATGACATTTGAGGGTTTATCAGACTCAGTGTAAGGGGTGATTATTAGGAAAGATTCATTTTTCAAACAAGAAAGAATGCATCAGAAAATTCAGTGTTTTGGAATGCAGTGATTATTTTTTGCTTTAAAATATTTATTCTCCCTTCTACCCACCCCAGTGCCCAAATTTCAGAATGTCTATTCTTTTATTTTTTATTTTAAGATTTCATTTATTTATTTGCCAGAGAGGGAGAGGGAAAGAGAGAGAGAGAGAGAGAGCACAAGCAGGGGGTGTGGCAGGCAGAGGGAGGAGCAGGCTCCCCGCTGAGCAAGGAACCTGATGCCAGACTCCATCCCAGGATCCCAGGGTCATGACCTGAGCCGAAGGTAGACACTTAACCAACTGAGACACCCAGGTGTCCCAAGAATGTCTGTTCTTTTTATAAATTCTCTGTAAATGTAAAATTTGGCCTTTGTCAAGTCACTTAATTAATTAGCTTGTTTATTTACGTATGCATTTATTCAACATGAACAAACATGAAGTTATTCTTTTCTGTACGGGAATACAGAGATGAATGAGCCTTAATCCCTACCCTTCAGAGAGCTAAATAAGGTGACATTACAGATGCCGTAATATGTGTATGTCTGGGACTGGTGTGGTGAAGGCATTTTTGGGAAGAGGAGATCGTGCCTGAGCTGAGACTGATGCGCACTGGCGCTTACCAGGTAGCCCCGACTCCCTAGGGAAAAGAAAGGGCTCGAGGAAGGCTCCAGCCAAGCAGTGTGGTCAGTTCAGAGTGGGGTTAGCACCACAAGCGAGGCACGAGTGCAGCCTCACAGGGAGGTGAGGGTCTTTACATGTTGCCAAGGTGTTAAAACTCTATGCTTTGAGGCAGAGGGGTCCCCCAGTAACTCAGATGCCTGGTTGAAATTCTGAGCTGATCTGTCCTGATTTCTTCTTTCATGTGGCATGTGAAAACCAGGGTTAAAAAATGGTGGGCTGTGGTATAAGATATGACCCTCATCTTTTCCTTTAAATACTTTTGAGCAACTCTCTTGCTTGGAACCCACTCATCTGCTAAGCTTCAGTGATGCTCAGCAGACAGCGCGACTGCACGTTCAGCTGGTGCTTGGGGGTCGGTCCTTTTCCGTCTCTGTGACTGGCTCACCGGGCAGCCTGAATGCATGTAACCACTGGGTGAATGTCTGCGAGCCTCGGTGTCTGTAGTGTGAGATATAGATAATTATACTTCTATCCACTTGCCTCTTGGGACTTCTCCTTAATATTTATAGCTGCAAAAGACTTCGCAGTCATTTTTATTAATAGTTGCCAGATGTGTCGTAAGGATTAATGAACTTATGATCTGAAATGTTTTGAGCTCCTGGAATAGGAGGCAACTGCCTGCACCAGGGATGTGTAAAAGAGCATTAAAATGCAAACAATACACATTTGGAAATTTGAGCTCTTAGGTGTGAAGGACAAATGGCACACTTGAGATTTCAGTACACTTTGTAGGTATTTTTGGTATCCTTAATGAAGCTCCTGAATTCATCACAGGCCATTGCCCAACATACAAGGCTGGGTCCCCGCACCCTTGCACATGGGCCCACACACAGGCGCACACGTGCATGGACATGGGTTCTGCTAACACCACCATGACCCTTCTCCCTGTCGTCCATCCTTCCTGGGCATCATCTTTGACTGTTTCTACAGCCTCCGCAGCCAGTTGTTCTCAGGTGTTCCATAGGCTACCTCATAGCTCTAACTTTTCACTTCCTTTTCCTCTTTCCATCCAAGTTCAGGCTCTCAGTAGCTCTCCAGCAAACCCATGATGCAACTTCTTCATTGATCTCTCCAAGTTTCGTATCTACCCTATTTAAGGGTTAATCTTCTCCAAGCATAGCTCTTAGCACCAGTCATTCATTTACCTTTCATAGCTGGACTGCGGGTGAAAATCAACCATAAGCTCACAAGACCTCCTGCTTCCCTCTGTCCCGTGCAGGTCACTCTAGATCACTCTAGATCATTCTCTCTCCCCTGAGATGTCCTGGCAGATTGAGTAGCTTTTCTGGGGGCAGAGGTGGCTGTAGAGGGAACACATCAGGCACAAAGAGCACCATGCCTTTGCCTTGTCGTTCTTCATGTTGGAAGTATCCCTCTGCCCTGGGAAAGGCTGCTCAGTCTTCAAGGCCCGTCTCAAAGTCAGATCACCCCCAGGAGGATATTCTAGGCCTGTTTCATTTATCATCCCTTCCTCTGAATCTTCTTTGCGTTTGAAGCTTTCATTCTAGTATCTTTCGTTTTCCTTGATGTTTTGGTTATTTGCATACATGTCCTTGCCGGTCTGCTGAGAGCAGCCTGTGACATTGTGATCCTTGCGTTCTTCCCAGCACCTGTTGCAATGCCTTGTATGCTGGGAGACCTAAGTCTTTGTTGAACTGAATTTGTACAGTGAATCAGAGTCCCGGTTATTTCCTTCATGTAGGACAGCGTTATGGAAAAATTTGAAATACATCAAAGTAGAGAGACGACGACAGTGAATCCCTGTGTGCTTGTCACCTAGTTTCAGTAAAAATCAATACAGAGCTGGTCTTGTATGCCAGTACCCTGCCCCCTTTAGCCTGCACCTTTCAGAGTCCTTGGTTGGAGAAGTATCCACCTGAGGCTCACTTGGCCAGAGCTGGCCTTTGGCAGCTGCCACCACCTGTTCCCACGGAGGGAGCTGCCCAGAGCTACTAGCATGGGAGCCAGAGAAGGAGGTGTGCTGTGAGTACCTGACTTTGCTCAGGACCCATTCAGACCCAGTCCCCTTTTCTTTGCAACACTGGGTTTAGCCATTTCAGGTATATGTCATCAGTCAGTGTCCTGCTTCTGCCTTCCTCTGAGTGGTGGGCTCAGAGTGGGCCACTGAGAGCGACTGGTGGTGCAGGGAAACCTGTGAGGGAGACCTGAGGTCTTAGTGTGATGGCCCAGAACCGTGATGTGGGGCTCTGGGGGCCTGGAAGCCATGGATTCACTGATGCCACAGCGTCACAAGCCTATCCCTTCACTCATGGCAGCAGATAATTTTTTTTTAAGCATTGACTGGAGTTTTCTAATTCTCCTGAGTCCTGGGGGAAAGTGTTAGGTTATGTTTCCGTGTTCTGTTCAGGAGGGCAAGAGTCCTCTCATCTTAGAAGAGGCTCCTTTGTAGGTGGTTACATTCCACTCTTGGTGGGATTTTATGTGTTTATGCTTTAAAGTGGAATGTTTCACCCCAATCTGGTCTGTTTTAGAGACGATCTAACTCAAGAATGTAAGTGTTTTGGAGTTTGAGCTTAAGAGACCTTTTTTTCTGCCTTTATGAAGGAGTATGCTGTGAACACCTTTCCATTTGTGTGGGGGACTTTAGATACTATGGGAGAAAGTAAATACAAAAAGAAAGATGATAAGAGACTGTGGATTCTGAGAAACAAGCTAAGGGTTTGGGAGGGGAAGGGTGTGGGGGGATGGGTGAGCATGGTGGTGGGTATTAAGGAGGGCACGTATTGCATGGAGCACTGGGTGTGATGCATAAACAATGAATCTTAGAACATGAAAAAATAAAATTAAGATGTCAAAATAAAATCATATATTTAAAAAAAAAAAAAAAGACAGCAGCCCCTGTATTCAAGGACTGTAAGGTAGAGTGAGATACTTGCTTGAAAATAACTCTCTGTCACTTGTCTACCGAGCTGCCAGCAGAGTGGAGGAATGGAGATTCCCACAGGTGGTGTGAGAGAGGGGAGAAGCGATGTGTCATGCGAGTTGAGGGGACCTACTTTCTGCTCCAGGCATCCCGGGAGAGGCTGGAAGTCCTGTGGTTCAGGCCCTCATCTCATCCAGTGGCCTTGCCCCAGCCCCCCAGGTGTCGTTCCCTCATCCTCTTCCGTTGGCCTCTCACATTGTCTTCCTTAAACCTGCCACTGATCGTGGCTGTCCCTGGCCCTAAGCTCCCAGTGACTCCCCAGGGTTTGCAGGGTAAAAAGTAACATTCCTTTAGTTTATCCCTAGGTCTTCCCATCTGTTTACCCATATCTCCTACCATGTCCTACTTAATCGCCTGGCCTCTGTGTCTTTTCTCAAATCCCACTGCCGCTCCCTAATTCAGCAGAGTTAATCGCTTCTTGCTCTTTTCTCCCAAAGGCAGTTGCAAGGTGTAACTGGTTATAGTGGTGCCCTTTGCCAAAACGCAGTTATTTGGTGCTGTGAACTCAGGCTAACCTTCTAAGTGCACAGTCCTATTCCATGTAGGCTTTTGTCCCTTCAGTAAGAGTTTGGGCTGCTCAGTAGGAAGCCGGACTTCGGCTGTCCAGCCTTGGTGCGTGCAGACTGTCTAAAGCATCCTGGTGGCGTAGAAGCCATTGTGGGAACTGGGAGGCCCTGAAGTACCTAGGGTCATAAGAAAGGAAAGGGAAAGACAAGAAATCTGCCTCTCTACACAATTTAGATGAGGTAAGAGATGAACGGTCAGCTACTTTTCCTTTTGGATCCAACAAGAGAAAAGACACTCCCTACTGCATGGAAATGAACCACGACACCAAATTTTGCCTGCTCCTGTGAGCAGGAGCTCACCTGTGCTGGCAGAATCCTCTGGGAGCTGGGCATTCTGAGGCAAGATCCAGACTCTGGTCCTGGAACAGGGAGACCAGAGAAGGGGCCAGAAGCTGGTTGATGGAATAAAGGCAGAAGTGGTAGATTTGTAGTTTCTTCAAGAAAATCCTGTCAGTTTCTGTATCCGAACGCCTTTGTAAACCCAGCAGCTGCTAAAAGAATGTCTGATTTCTTCTCTTTTGCACTTACCAGCTTCTTCTTCTGACCTCTCTCTTTCTTAACCTGGTGCTCTTTTTTTTTTTCTTTTTCTTTGAACTGCTTGTCCATAAGTAATGATGTCCTTTCTTGTGCTATTGCTTACACAGCCATTAATTCAGGCTCTTATCCCCTCTCATCTGTTCGGTTGCTGGTGTCTCATCAGTGATCTACCTTAGCCTTGAAGTATTTTCTCCAGTCCCTTTGCCTTCTACTACCAGATCCATCTTCTCAAGCTCCTGCTTTCTTCACTCAGGCATCTCTGGTGGTCCTCATCCTTACCTGATTGTGATACCAAATCCTCCCTCCGTATATCTGTCCTTCTCTGTGCTATGCCTCAGAGGTGGGCTCTAGCCAGACCGGCTTCCTCACTCCTCACTTCTGTGACGACACTTTCCGGTCCTGCTAGGGCACCAGTTCTCCCTGCCCGTCAAGGCTTGGTTTGTGTTCTGCCTCCTGCCTGAAGCCTTGGTCCTGATCTTTCCTGTTCCAACCCTTTGTCTCTAGCCTCCAGTAACATTTGTGTGTGCAGAACAGCCCTTGATGAACACGTGCAGTATGTGAGAGGAGAGAGAGCCTGTGAGTGTGTAAACATGCCCTGTATGTTACTGTTTCCGGCACATTTCTGGTGTTGCCAGTGGCTTGCTGTGTCCTTACTGCTTACATTTCCCTGTGTAGTGCAGCGCCACTAGCCCTTGGCATACCTACTTGGCAGTGACTTACCAGAATTCCCAAAAGTTGTGAAAGTTTATTTCAACTAGGTCCTCCTGACAGGCTTTCCAGTCTGTTCAGTGAAAACCTCTGGTTATCTCTGTTCTGCTTCTCTCGATCCCTCACGCCTGCCTGTTCACTTATTTCCTCAGCCCGTGCCCCGAATCATGGTGCAGTGTGCCTTGGCGGACGCTGGGACCACCGGAGCTCTGGACGTGAGTCAGACAGGGGTGGGGGGTGGGCTGGGGATGGAGGGACACCTTCACTGGTGGCAGCCCCACATGTAGGGGGGTGGCCCCGATGCTGTAACTGTTGAGTCCACACCCGTGGGTTTCTCATTTTAACGTTCCTGTTTTGATAATTAGCTGTAATATAGGTCACTGTCTTCTCCCTCTATATTTTCCTTGTTCCACTTTTCTATTTTCAACTTGTTAATCATATGATTGCTAAACTTTTAGGTGCTTGACTGCTAATGTAGTCTGTTGCTTTAATAGCCCACTGCTAGGCAAAGGCGATTTCTATAAACAGAACAATCTCCTTATTCCAAGTGTTTGCTTAATTCTCAGTTTTACATTTCATTCTGATTCATGATATCAGCGTGAAAAGACTAATGCTAAGCTGGGGAGAAAATAGTCTCTTATGATCTCCCACAGATGAACAGCACTTCTCATCTTATGAATAGCAAATCTATTTTCTCCCACTGTGTGTTCATTCTCTTAGGAAATGCTGTATCTTCATCGGAAAATTTTATTTATTAAAACAACAGAAAAAAGGGCAAATAATTTGGAAGGGAATTCAGCCCTCCACGGATTTCAGTCCTTTCTGAAGGGCCCTTTCTAATTCAGGACACTTTGGTGTTCACGTGCCCCCCCCCATCCCCTGTGAGTGGTGTTCATTATTTTGCTGAGGCAGTCCTGCGGCCCCAAGGCCAGTGGGACAGAGGGAGACAGAATCTTACTGGTGAGGGCTCCAGATCTCCCACAGCCTCTGCAGCTCAAGCCACTCTGCTGTTCGTCCTGGTGATTTTTTTGCAAGGTTAGGCTTTCCCAGCAGTCTCTCGAAGTGTCAGTGGTAAAAGAATAACCTAAGGATGGGAGTAGGTTTCCACTCACCTATCAACTCCAGTCAAGTGGGAGCGGCTTCCTGCAGTGCTTTCACGGAAGGAATCAGGCTGCGTTTGGGCTCAGCAGGAAAGAGCCGTGCAATCAGGGCTCGCCTTCTGCCACTGTGGGTCTCTGTTGTCGCTGCAGATCTGACCTCTGATACCTGGTTGTCACTTACTGGAGGCTTTGGATAAATCCTTGAACCTTGCTGGGCCATGTTATAAAATGCATATGGTCAGACTTTCTGGCCTACATCAAGGGATTCATGTGGAAGCAAATGGGATAATGAACAGTCACTGGACTGTTACCTCCTCAGGACGGGGTATAGCTGGCCCTTAGACAACTGTCTGTGTGGCAGTGATGAGGTATTACCCACCAGGGGAAAATGGAGCACCCACGAGTCCAGAACCAAAGTTCCTGTTCAGATTCCAGGCTCTTGTAATTTTGTTTGTGTGTTCTTCCCTGCCTGGTCAGTGGTATTGAAAATAAAATAGAAAAGAATAAATAAAACACGTACAAGTTGCAAAAGAAAAATGATTGAAGGATTGCCTAATCTTTTAGAGTATTTATGCTGGTGACAGTTATTGATCTATTGGATTTAGTAAATTTTGCAGCCTAGAGATCCATCACAAAAATGGGCTGTTAATCTCAAGAGGTGCCGTTAATTTCGTACCCTGAAAGTGTGCCTTGTGGGGAAAGGAGGGCCTCTGGAGACAGGAATATAAATGACAATTCACGTGAAAATGCATGATTTATCAAACTGCTGAGTTAAGCCAAGTAACTGTAAGAGACTTATAGATCTCAGCTGTTTCCCAGTTCAAATAAATCCTGTATTTCAAATGGAAAATGGCCATTCCTGTAATATAAATAATCTTTCCGTAAATATTGGAAAACATATTTCTTTTTCTGAACAGCACCCTTCTCCAGTGCTCCAACCGCATTCCCCATTCCTGCTTTCTCCCTTGCCCCTGTCATTGTGAATCGGGAATAGAAAGGGAATCTGCTCCCTTGTTCAGATGGCTTCAGTTACCAACAAGGGAACACCTTAGCAGCACCTCAGAGACAGTAGAATGTGGACGAGTCGAGGCTGTTGTCATTCCCCAGGAGATGGGGCCCTGTGTGCATCTCTGCCAGTGTGACTCAGACAGGTGATCCTAGAGGGGGAGGCCAGCCTCTGCGGCTTTGACCGCGCTCACCCCCTCTTCACAATGGGGGATGTGGCTGCTCAGCTTGTGTCTCCCTGGATCAGGGGGCCCCCAACCTGTGACATGGGACTGGCCTGCCGGTCTCCTCTTCCACCGGACTCCCTGCCGGGAGCCACACGTCAGCCACCAGGCCTGAGTTTTATTCCTGGCTGTGCTGGTGAAGCTATGCTAAGTCCCTTTTTCCTCCCCCAAGCAGATCCCTGTTCTCGCTCTGCAGGAGAAAGGCGTGAAGTCCATGGGGGCAGGGGATCTGCTTCTGTGGGAACAGGGTTCTGAGCCTGAGTGCAGCCAGGCCAGGGGTGCTGGTGGGTAAGGAGGGACTGGAGATTTAGTGTGTACCTCCTGGTTGCTGCATCTGTGGTGAGGGTCTTTTCCTGCCTTGTCAGGCCTCCCAGACCCTGCGTGGCCATTGAGTATGCCTTCTTGCCTACCACCAAGTGAGCACTGTCCCACACCAGCCGAGTGTTCTGCTATTGAACTCAATTCTGACACTCTGTACCTAGGGACGGCGCCAGCGTCCACAGGTTAAGGCCTCAGGCCCACCAGACTGCCCCCACTTTGGATGCCAGTTGTACGCCCCAGTTGTGACCTGTACTTCTGAACAACCGGCTGTAGATAAGATGTTTGCATGAGCTCCACCTAAGTTGGATTGATTTGTTAGAATGCTTCACAGAACTCAGGAGAACCATTTTACTCACTAGATCACCAGTTTACTCCAAGGGGTAGGACTCAGGACAGCCAGATGGAAGAGAGGCATGGTGCAAGGTGTGGGGAAACCCCATGGACGTTCATCCTCCCTGGGTGCCCTGCTCTCCCCACAGGTCTATGTGTTCATCAGCCTGGCAGCTCCCAGAAGCCTGTCCTTCTGGATTGTTCTGGAGGCCTTATTACACAAGCACGATTGAGTACATCTTTGGCCAATTATGATTAAGTCCCCTGCAGCTCCTCTCTGTGTCTTGAGGCCGTGAGGCTAAGCTCTCATCACAAGGGTGATTCCCCTGGCCACTGGCCTGCCATCCTGAGGTGCAGTCCCAGAGTGCCCGCTTTAAGGTGAACTCAGTTGTGGTGCAGGGGGTTTGTTAGGAACATCAAGACATCTTTCTTGCCGCTAACATTGAGGAAATCCAAGGGTTTCAGGAGCTCTGTGCCAGAAACAGGATGAAGGCTGGATATGTGTTTCTTAGGGTGAGTGACGCTATTACAGACCGTGGTTAGACTCCTGAGTGTGTACAGAAGGCGAGGAGGGGGAAGGGGCAGGCTGTTGGCCGCTTGCTGAGCTCTGGGTGCCGTGGGAAATGCAGCAGCCACCTGGGCCATGGTGGGCTCTCGGTGTTGAGTGCGGGGCAAGAGCCCGGACCAAGCAGGGGCACAGGTACGGCCCCAGGGCTGCCCCAGTGCACGGCCACAGCATTCTACCCTCCAGGCCGCTGTGTTTCCGCTGGCAGAATCTGTCACAGTTCTTTTGGAAATGAGCCACAAACTTGGCATTTTAACCAGTTATCCTCGTACCCTCCCCTGCTCCAGGCTCCCAGTGTGGCCCCCGCGGTGACCGTGCCCCTGGCCCCCGTGAAGCTCCACGACAGACCGACTAAAGCACCCACGCCGCAGGCTCTGGAGGTGCAAGAGGGGCCGCCCAGTCCCCTGAGCGAGGCCTCCAGCGGCTACTTTTCCCACAGCGTCTCCTCCGCCACGCTGTCCGATGCGTTCACCCTTGGCCTGGACGGCGCAGCCGCCGCGAGCGGGCAGACCCCCGGCTCGCCTCCACCCACCCTCCTCCAGGCCACCCCTGAGACGGAGCTCCCGCTTCCACCCGTGGCTCCCGCGGCTGACGGTGACCTTCCTGCCCGCCCGCTCAGCCGGAGCTGCCTTCTGTCACTGCCGGTCCCGGCAAAGCAGGATGCGTGGGGTGACAGCAATGGCTCCTACGACACCAAGGAGCCGGTGTTCTCGGAGAAGGAAGAGGCGGGCGCACCCCCGACGCCTCTCCCCACTTATGCCCCCCAGAAGGAATCATGCAGCCAGCAGAGCGGGGGCGAGGTTTCCCCAGCTACCGAGCGGCTGGGAAGGCCCGAGGACCGCGAGAAGCCGGCCTCTGGCTCAGAGCTGGACGTCTCCAAACCACAAGTGCCTCCCGACCTCCTGTCTCAGTCCCCTGCTCCCGCCTCCCCGTTCAGAATCCAGAAGGTGCGGACCTCCGAGCTGAAGTCCTTCACACGCATGCTGGGCGGAGACCCCAGCTGCTCCTCGGCGGCAGAGGAGGACCTGCTGGCCTCGGGGGCGCTGGGCGACGGTGGGGCACGGGCACCGGCCCTGGGAAAGCTGGAAGTTTCCTCTGATTCCGAAGAAGCCAGTGAAGTCCCAGAGTGGCTCAAAGAGGGAGAATATGTCACTGTGGGCACCAACAAAATGGGCATCGTGAGATACATTGGCCCCACCGACTTTCAGGAGGGGACGTGGGTCGGAGTGGAGCTGGACTTACCTTCAGGTGAGTGGTGCTGCTTGGGCCTCTGGTTCCCTGCCTGCAGTGACTCAGCTAAGGGTGGGGTGGCAGAGGAGTGCTGGCCCTCGCCCAGCACTGCCCGGAACCTACTCTGGGCCCCTAGGCTATTATTTGACCCCTCTGAGCTTCCAGGTCACTACTTTTCAAATCAGGAATAAGAGTTTCCTAAGCGTTCTCTTTGCTTAACCTCCAGACATTTTTCAGAAACTTAAGACATTAATTGAAAGCTACTTTTAATTTGGTAATGAATCTAAGCACATTTTTTTTTAAGTCATAGAGGCATCTGCTCTTGAACTGTGACAGTATGACAGTAGCTCTGTGTGCTGTGTCTGCTCTGGTTGCAAACATGGGTGTCTGTGGGGGTGCTGGGTGCCCGGGCTGGAGAACAGAAGGTGAGTGATCTAAGGTGCATTACAGGCTCACCCGTCTCTTCAGTCTCATTACAGAATGGGACATTCTGCCACCGACTGCATTACTGTTTTCCGAAAAACCAGGGCCACAGCTTAAGGAATTACTTGGTCCTTCAGATTTATTTATTTATTTATTTATTTATTTATGAGAGAGAACCCGAGCAGGGGGAGGGGTAGAGGCAGAGGGAGAAGCAGACTCCTTGCTGAGCAGAGAGCCCCACATGGGGCACCATCCTGGGACCCTGAGATTATGGCTTGAGCAGAAGTCAGTCAGCTGAGGCACCCAGGTGTCCCCAGATGGTTGTTTTTTTCTTTGTTGTGATACCTCGTCACATACTGTAAAGTCTATCTGTTAAAAGTGTACAGTTTAATGGTTCTGATATATTTACACAGTTGCACAGTCATTACTACAGTCTAATTTTAGAAGAGGTTCATCAATCCCCCCGACAAAGCCACATTTCCATTTGTAAGGTAGCCTCCTCTCTAAACTCCAGGTAACCAGTAGTCTATTTTTGGCCCTCTAAATGTGTATGAAGTGTCCCAGTCTAGACTTCACATAAAGGGGATCAGGCAGAAGGTGGGCTTTTGGGACTGACTTCTTTCACTTAGCATGATTTTCCAAGGTAGATCCGGTCACATCTTCTGTCAGTGTTTCATTCCTTTTTATGGCCGAACACTAGTCCGTTGCGCCCACCTTGTGTTCATCCGTTTGTCACTGACTGGACCTGTAGGCGGTTTCCACTTCTTGGCAGTTGTGAATGATGCTGTAAGTTGTAAGTGGCTCCAGAAGAGCATGTAGCTGGAATAGTTTTTAAAGGAGAGTCTGCTACTATGTGCAGAGGAATTGGAAGAGAAGTTTGTATCTGCAGTTGACTCAAGAATTACAGAGGGATTCACAAATAGATGAGTTCATCCAACAGTTCATATTAAGCACCTGCCATGTTGCAGACACCGTCTTGAATCCCAAGGATACCTTGGGGAGCAAAACAGAGTCTGTGGTTTCACTGGACTTTCATTTTAAGAGAGAGAGAGAATTGCCAAGTAGACAAATAAATAATTAAAATTTGATAGTAATAAGTATCATAAAGAAAATGAAATGGGTTGAGTGGGCAGGATGGTGGGGAGCCCGGAAGCAGGGACCCAGTGCTGGGGGTTGGTGTGTGCGCCCTGGGAGCTGTGTGGTAGCAGTGGCCCAACCTGAGAGGTGCACTGAGGGGACCTTTGTTGATAGACAGCAGAGGTGGGGGGGAGGGCAGGTCAGATGTTCAGACAGTGAGCATAGAAAATTCATGACTGTTTTTGCTGCAGAGATCGGGTTCCCCACCAACCCATCCCCATGGCACGCTGGCATTTAGGGGTCACGAGGGCCCCCTCCCTCTGCTCTCTTGAGCGCTGGGTTCTCATTCTTCACCTTAATGCATTTCTTTTGCTTTTACAAAGGAAACTTCCTCACACCATCTCAATAACATCAAGTGTGACATCTAACTAACTACAGTGGTGTAATTTGCCAGTTTCCATCTGATAAATTCAGGAAAAGTAATCGTTCTACCCACAACTCCATTCTAGGTTTACGTGTGGACCAGCCAGGTTGAAGAAGGTCCATGCCCCAGAGTGGGGTGGGATTGGTGACTTGCTTGCACTGGGGCATTGAAATGGCAGGACCTGAGGCTACCTGTCCTTGGGGACCACCATGTGCTGCCCCGAGACAGCCACCCCGGCCCCCTTTGCTCAACAGTGAGTGCCTGTGCCCCCTGGGGAGCTGTCAGGCACACAGGGACAGGGAGCTAGGGTCCTGGGAAGTCACCTCCGTGTGCTCTTCTGTCTTTCCCTCAGGTAAGAATGACGGCTCCATCGGCGGGAAGCAGTACTTCAAGTGCAACCCGGGCTACGGGCTGCTGGTGAGGCCCGGCCGGGTGCGCAGAGCAGCGGGCGCCGGCCGGCGGCGCAGCACGGGGCTCCGGCTGCAGGGTGCCCCCGAACCCCGCAGGAGCAGCACTCTCTCCGGCTCCGCCACCAACCTGGCCTCTCTGACTGCGGCTCTGGCCAAGGCAGAGGGCGCTATGGCGCTGAGGGCAGACAGGAGCCATAAGAACCCCGAGAACCGAAAATCCTGGGCCAGCTAAACCAGTGCTGGGCGCCACCCACCACCCCCAACCCTGGGTTGCCTCTTCCCGGGCTGCCAGTCTGCTTCCTTCTGCTTCCCAGGCAGAGGCTGAAGGGGAAGGGGGGGTGCCTTTTTGGAGCCTTGCCAGTGACAGCCCTTGGGTGGAGTTGGGACCTGAGTGGGCAGGGACACCTCAAACCCCCTTCCGTGGGGAGCATGGAGAGGTGTCCTTTCTGCACCACGTAGGGCTGCTGACCTCTCCCTGCTCCTCTCGGGACTCTGGAAGCTTCAGGTCTTTCTCTGCCCAGAGAATGGGGAGGCATCTCAGCAACGTAGAGGGGTTGATGGTTCTAGGGGAGCCCAGAGCAGTCCTGGATTGTGGGTGTCAGTGGGGCCCATGCCTGGGGTTTTCCCCTAGGGCTCTTCTCTTGTTCTTTTTTTCTGTTCCGATGACCCCATTAACATCTTAACCATCCCAGTGCCTTTCTCTCCCTGCAGAGGTGGGGCCTCCTGCCTGTGCCTCCAGAACCAGCACCCAGCAGACCCATGCTGGTTGTGGCTTGCTCCTTAGGCTCACTGTATCCCTCTGACCCCCGGAGTCTCTACACCAAGTAACAAGTTCCCATAAGTGCCTCTCGCTGGCCTCCTGGGGCTCCTGGCACAGGGTCCTGGGTGCCCTAGCAAGGGGCTTTGGGCCTGGCCCCTCCCATCTTCCTCTCTTCCTTTCCACAGGGTTTCTTAGGGCTTTCTTTGTGGGTGTGTTAGTGTCTTAATACCTGCAAAGTGTTTTCTCTTTACCATTTATTCCCTTAACAGAGTGCTTGGAATATATTTATTTATATTTATTTTTTCAAAATCCGAAATCACTCGCGAGCCGCAATCGCCTGCCCAGGCAAGAGTGCCCAGGGCTTGCCTTGCACATCGGCAGCCTGTGAGGTCACTCAGAGGGTGCAGGTTCCCAGAGGGACGAGAGGGTGATGCCCCTTCTTATGTCATGACTGATGCAGATACACAAGTGGCCTTCCTCTAAGGTAACAGTGACAGCTTGGAGAATTACTTTATTGTGCTTCCACAATAACGAAGTCAGAGGCATCACGACCTTATTTGGTGCAATTCTGGTTTCTTGGAAGGACCTTAGACTAGTTTCACTTATTGGCAGTTCTCTACCCTGACTCCCTGACCCGAGCCTGTGGGACCGTGGTCTTGAAGGGCTCCCCACATCCCTGCGGCTGGCCTTTGCTGAACCACAGACATGGCCCGGACAGCACGAGCCCTTCAACAGCATTGCCCGGCTCCTGCCCTGGAGTCCTTTCCTGCCAGGCGCACTGGGGAAGGCATCTGTGGAGGTGGGCAGAAAGCTGGAGCCTTGCAGGCCTGGGTGGTGCGTGGCCCTGAGGGGGACGTGCTGGCTGGGCAGCGGAGCCACAGGGTGCTAGGGCCGATAGGGCCCTTCCATGGCAGAGCCGCTGCTTCTCCTACTTCCTGCAGCCCTAGTCCAGTGACCACCTGCCCTGGGCGTCCTCAGCAGGGCCTGTCCTCACCAGGGCCTGATGGACCCCAGCCGTCAGCAGGAGCATGGCTGCTCAGGCCCAGAGCCCTGGGTCAGGATTCTTACACAGCACTCCTGGAAGGCCTGTTTTTAGTTCTCACGTTTAGACTCTTAAAAAACGATGCCCAGAACGGCTTTTCTGAAAGGTCTCATTCTCTAGGGATTGGAAGCCCCTCCTGAGGAGTAACTCCGGGTTCCCTGCCCCTGAGTGAGGCTGTGTGGGGCCCGCGGCCAGCTGGGGAAGCAGAAACCCATGCCCCCCCCCGCCAGGTGTGGGCTGCTGCAGGCTTGATCCCCCCCAGGGAGGAGCCCGAGATTAATTAGCTCCCATTAATTACACGTGGCGGTGCCCGCCGGCCGCTGGGGCCCAGCTGTGCGCCAGGTGGAGCGCTGCCGCTCCCGCCCACACCACCACCACCACCACCTCCCCCGCCCGCGATTGGACCTCTGCCCGGGAGGGGGTGGTCCACGCTCGGCGCCTTCCTGGGACCTCTGTCTCGCCGGCCCAAAGCGCGAGCTGCCCCCCGAGGATGGGGCCGGAGCTACACCCCGGCATAGCTTCAGCTCTGCAGATGTGCGTGGTTGCAGAGCTGGAAGGGAACTTCTCAAGGGGAACAGGCTGAAACCGAGGAGAGTTAAGCGCTGCCTTCCAGCTTGTGGAAGCGCCAGCGTCGGACTCCCAGCGCGGCGGTCTGAGCTGTTCCCAGAAGCACCGGCCCCTCCTCACGGCACCCTGGCCGCCCTCCCACCGCCTGGAGCCCCGGCGCTCTGAGCGCCCAGCTCCCCCGGGACCAAGCCTTCGCCGTCCGGTCCTCGCCCGCAGGGGCCCGTTGGCCCTGCAGGTCGGTGTCTCAGGTCCTCCCGTCGTGGCGGCCACGAGCGCATCGGGGCTGGTGGTGTGCTCCCCGGAGGGCCGGTCTGGGCCGCTACTGGGCGCCCCAGGTATGAGGGGATCCCGCCCGGGGCGGCAGCCACGCCCCCGCGGTCCTGCGTGCTCTGGGTCCTGGGCTCTGCTCTTCTGCTCGACGTCCTTCCCGGCGCAGAAGTCTAACAACCGGTGTTTAGTTAGGACTCGTCTCTGGACACCAGCATCCGTGTGGTTCATGGACGTAGGTCCCGCCACTGCCCCTTTCTCTGAGGGGAGCAGCTCTTGCTCCCGCAGCCTCAGGTTACCTGCCTGTGGGCCCACGTCACCCACCAGGCTCCCTGGGAAGAACAATGGAAGGTGACTTGGCCCTTCACGGTCCTCACTTACTGGGCAAAGTACTTGCTGGAGCCCAACTGCCGGTAACGTGGCACCGACCACGCTCCGTGGAACCGTCTGGGGAAGGTCAGTTGGGAGGCGAGGGCTGTGGTTCTCGCTCTGTCACTAGGGTTAGTTCAGATGCAGCAGACCGTGATGGAATTCTGGGCTGGAGCAGGGTTTTAGGGGCCAGAGGTTGCAGGGACAGTGGAAGAGCCTGGACAGACAGTTCTGAGCAGCCCTGGCATGGGAAGACTTTCCAGACCACCTCTCTCTGCCATGCCCCCCACCTCCCCTTTGCGGGGGGCCTACTTTTTAAACACAGGGGCAAGCGTCCTCTGCCTGAGATCCCCCCACCCCAACTTCCAGTTCCCTGCATCTCTGCCTCCCCCACAGCAATCCCCCCGCCCCAGCCCCACACCCAGCATGGGCTTCGGGCCATGCTGGGCCTTGAGCACCTGACCGAGCGCGGGCGGGCCAGCTCTGTTGCCTTCCTGGGTGGGAAGGTTGTCGTTCCTCCTGGGAGGAAGGTGCTTCGGCGGTTTCTTGCCAGGGGTTTCCTGCGAGTGGAGTGAGCTTTGGGATCCATCCTGCAGCATGTGAGAGAGGAGCCGGCCGTCCTGTAGGTGTTCTTGGGCTGTCACCATGGCTGGGCGGTCACCAGTGCCCGGAGAAGCGGTTGTGGCTCTTGTGCCCCAGCTGTGGCCCCACGGGCACCCTGGCAGCCATGAGGGCTGGGCCGGATTCTTGCAGGGACAGGGTTTGCAGCCCTGAGCCACCTCTCTTCTTGCTTCACCACCGGAACTTCCCTTCCAGGCCGACGTGTCGCTGGATAACTCGGGGTGCACGTGTCACTCCATTGCAGTCTGCTGTCTTCCTGGGCAGCCCGGGGTAGCCCCGCTCCTTCCCAGGGAGAGCAATGCGAGTCAGATGGAGGCCCGTCCTGCTTGGTCTGTGGCCTCCGCTCTGGCTTCTTGGTGCACAGTGACATGAAGCAGTGACGTGAAGTAGACGTGGTCACTAAAGCCATAGCCCAGGCAGTCCCCACAACCCAGCATTTATTGGGCCAGAGGTACCGTCTTTTGGGTCCTGTGATCATGGGAGAGGGAGGAAAGGGCCCCATTTCCAGTCTTCTGTTCTCCCCTTATGGGCATAGTTATGTTAAGTGATGTGTCAACGCTAGGATTCCAGACGTGGTTCTGGCAGGTCCCAGGCTCTGGAATTGGGGGTGACAGCAAGAGGGGATGGGCTGCCTGGCCACAGGTGCAGCATGAGGACTTGTCAGAGGCCAGATAGGGGCTGCAGCGGGGACAGCTGTCCAGAATCCTGGCCTGGCCAGAGGGCGCGGGAGCAGAAGGAAGCACAGCCAGCACGTGTAGCTGGGGCCAGCCATGAAGGGCCTCGTGTGTTTGCTGAGAGACAGGAGCTTCTGTTGAGCTGTGAATGGGACCCTTGCAGATTTGAAAGGCTTTAGGTGTTTCCATCCCCCATTACTCCCCTTCCCCTTCTCTTGGCTTAATGTTCCTTGTATGTGAGACCCACAAGAAGTTCAAGGGTATTTATTTTCCTGGCTAAGATTAGCCCTACTTGCCCGAGGTCGCTTGAGGCCTGCGTCTTGCACAGGGAATGCCCAAGGAGGCAGCCATCTGTCTGTCGTGCCTTACCCTGGGGACGGCGAGTGCAGCCTGTCTTCTGTGCCCAAAGACACTGGCTCGATGATCTCCATAGGTCTCTTTCTCTCAGAGAAGTCCGTCGTGCCTTCAGCCGGGCTACTGACACTAATTTTGTGGGGAGGGTCTTGGAACATCTCCATGTGCGGAGTTCTGTAAATAGGATGGGTTCACGTATAACGAAGTGGTTCTGATTGGGGGACTGTATTGATTTGCTGCACATGAAATGGGAGTTTAAAAAAATCCAAAGACTCTGTAATGAATTGTAAAGACTGAATGATTTGTATTATAAAATGAACTAAACGTCTGTAATTTTGTACCATATATGCCTTCCTCTCCTATGACCAGCAGCCTCTAAATAAAACCCGATTTCGTGCCTATGTCTGAGGTTGGTCTTGTTGCCTTTCCTTCCGTGAACCCAGACGTGGTGGTGTTTGCGCTCATTGTAGACTGTCCCACAGGGCAAGGGGTGGCCTGGGTCCAGGGCTTTTCAAGATTGAGGCTAGAAGAGGGAGGTTCAGGGAGACAACAGTTCCCTGAGTGCATGTCTCCGGCCCCTCTGCTCTTTGTGTTTCAGACTGAAGAACCAGGAGGTCCGGTGTGTTCTGTGACCAGTCTTATCCCCTTAGTTGAGATCTCTCATCAGCGCCAAGAAGCAGTGGAAACTTTGAGGTGGCCTTTGACCCCGGGTAATGGGAGCTTCTGGGCCAACTGGGAGGCAGCTGGTCTGGAGGGGGTTGGGGAGGTGCTGGGACAGGCCGCTTCTCTGGAGCAGGATGTCCCAGTGCTCAGGTCAGGGCCCCACTGCCTTGATCTACAAGCTCGACCTCACATCAGACCCCCAGCTAGGGAGCCGGAGACGTGTTCCATGGCTGCACGGGCAGTTCTGGGAAGGAGGTGATAGTTGTGGACCCTGGCAGGGCTGGGCCGCATCCCCACAGGCTGCGGAACCCAATGTTCTCTGTAGACTCCTGCTTGTCCCCATCAGGACCTGGCTCCCAGTCATCACCCAGCATGGTTCACAATGGCACTTGGTCGGGGTGGTGGGTCCAGCTCCTCCGACCTGGGCAGGGGGGAGCAGGTCTCCTCTTAGGTGGCCTGCGGGGACCAACTTGAGGTCCCTGAGCGCAGCCCTGCACCAGACAGGGACAAGGCCAGCCCAGGGTGCTGTTTCCCCAGGGAGCCGACTCCTGGGCAGCCCTGCACCCGCCACTCGCGTGGCCCTCAGCTGATGTATATGTCCTTGCAGATGGAGAGGCCCGATTGGTGGTGGCCACCAGTCAGGCACATGTTTGCAGGACTTGTTTATATTCATAAGTGCCAAAGAGTTGTTCTCAGAGAAAGTACTGCCAAATTATGACAGAAATTTGGCAGCCAGGAGCTGCCCTGCTCTGAGGCAGGAGTCTGAATGTAGAACTGATCTAGCTCCTAGGATAAATCATTTTTCGAGTTGCTACTCGTTTTCTTGAGATGAGAAGAGACCTTCTTGGTCTGCCTGAGGCGGTGGGCTTGTTTCAGTTGTGCAGACCCGAAAACGGGCTCCAGTGGACACCTCCCATTTACTTCGTTCAGTCAGTCACTCGCTGAGTCACTCAGTGAACATTTGTGTCCTTGTCCTGCACCAGGTCTCATGCAGCAAGCAGTGCAGACAAGTGATCCTGATGAGACGAGCCCCACAGCCGGGTCTAGAGGGCACGGGGTCGGCAGGAGGGGCTGTAGGGGCTGAGGGGGTTCCCTCCAGTGTGGTGTGTTTGCAGGTCTCAGAGGAGAGAAGTTGGAGGGGGTATCGCTGGGCAGGCGGGTGTGAAGGAAGCAGAGAGCAGTCTGGGCCCAAATAGAGGAGCGTGAGGGGAAGATGGTTCTCGGCATTCCCGCCCCCATCTCCCGCCCACCTCCACTTATGACTTAGGATTGCGGGGCAACTTAAAATTCAGCAGAGCCTTTTCTAATGATGTATGTATGGGAAGAAAACCATTTACTTCTTGGGCTTTCTCTGAGGAGGAGTAAAGCAAATCAACCTGAGTCTGTTGGGTAAGAGGGTGCTCGGGCACGTTGTCCTTGAGTCCCGGATAAGTCTTTAAAGAAACACAACGAAGCTTCAGCTTTCTTTGATTTCATTTTTCACTGCTAAAGGTCAAGAAGCCCCGGGAAAGATGGCTCCTTTAAGAAAACTAGGTGCTTGGGATGTGGCCTGGCGTGGGAGAGGTAAGGTGTGGAATTTAGTGGAATTTCACCACTAAACCCAAGAAAGGAAAAGGCTGAGGTCCCAGCGGTGGAGAAGCTGCTAGGACTGCAGTGGTTCTGGGATGGGGGGAAGCTGGTGGGAAAGGAGGAGAGGGAGGGAGGCTGGGGCCTGCATGAGGGCACCACCGGGCAGGACAGCTGGGGAGAGGCACAGCCGCTCCCAGGGTGGACACACCCAAACAGAGAAGGTGGTTCCAGAGGAGGTGGATGGACTCGGGGCCTTTTGTGAGCAGGTGGCATTCCCTCTCACCAGGCAGTGTTTGACCTCTGCCAGGCATCCTTGGGTCTCCGGGCGCACCAATTGCTTTTTAAAGCAAAGGCACCGATGTCTGAAACAGAACGCGGCTGCCCCTCTCTCTGTTAGTGTCGAGGCGCTTCCCAGGTGACCCTCCTTACCCAAAGAAATCCGGCCAGTCTTTGTTCAGTTATACGTTTTATTCTCTAATAGGTACAATACTAAAATAAACACAAATTAAAAAAAAGTTTTATTAAAACAAAACTGTACAAAAAAGCAGTATACTACATTTTAATTACAGAACAGTCTACTGTCCAAAAGGCACTAATCCAGAATAGGAGATACAATGATACAGGACTCATTTGAACTATTTTTAATCAATACAATAGAGCACTTGTTTCTTTGACCATTTACATCTAGAAACAAGGGCTTTTTGCTACAGTCATTACACATTGTTATAAATATGAGTCCCACAGGTGAAGGTGCAGTATCACTCTCCCTAGACAAGGTTCACGCCCAGAGGGACTGCCTTGGGGTTGAGAGGTGGGTGGGCAGCAGGGGTGGGGCCCAGGACCGGGGTGCTCAACGCCTCCCCCGGGGGAAAGGCGACCGCCCTGGCGCACAGAGCTGGTCTTCCAGCCTGGCCTCTCAGATGGTTGGTTTCTGGCCATTACTGGCAACCACTTTACCCCCCTCTTGTGTGTTAGCACCGGGAAAGTGGGTTCTGAGATGCTCCAGGGAACTGGGGCTGGAGGTCTGGGTGATGAAGCGTCAGCAGCTCGGCAGAGGGGAGGCATTTTGGTAACCTGGTCTGAAAAAGGCAGCAACTACTCAGAAGAGGGACACAGAGCCCAGGGACAGCCAGCGAGCTGGGCACTAGAGCTGGGCAGAGCCCCCTGCTCCTTTCTGGGCAGACTTCTGGCCCAGAACTGAGAGGTCCTGCACCTCCCCCTGAGGGACCCGGTGGAGTCTTATGTTAGAGAGATCTGACAGTCCTTTGTTTTGGAAGTTGCTTTCTAGAAGTGAGATTCAGCTTCCCAGAGGCCGTGCCCTGCCTCACTGCTGCCTCAGGACCGCAAGCAGCTCCTGGGCAGGAGAGGGCCAAGCTCTGTCCACTTCTCCATGTTTGGTGGCCTGGACAACTCTCTAAACCCCAGATTTCATTCTCTGTTGGACTCTGGACCTAAGGAAGAGAGATACTGCAGCTTTCCAAACAGTGTCATACACATAGAAGACAAAGACAGGCATCTGATGTTAACAAAAATAAGTAACAAAGAAATAGGATTAAACCAAATCTCTTCTCACAGCATCCTATACTACATCCTCCTTCTGCTTAGCAGAAAATTGTACGTACACAAAAATACAAATACACAATTTTGTAGAACAGTCTGATTTTAATATATTTATATATATTTATATTTATACGAGTGGCAGGTTAGTTCATTATATAGAGCTTTTTGCACTTTTGGCTCATATGCAACAAGGCTTATAAATTCAGCTTTAGCTTTCATTCAGGTTTTATAGCTTTTGAACAATTGTTTTCACATTTAAAGCAGCATCCAATTTGCACTAGGAGTTTGTGGTGATTACAGGAAAGATGGGGTCAGGAGGTTACCGACAGGGAAGGCAGGGCCAGGGGCAGATATACATTCCAGTGTGTGTGGCGATGTCAGAGGATTGCTATGGGACAGAGTTGACCATGATGACCCCTTGAGGTAGACTGAACACCTTACAGCAGACTCAGACACAGGTGCGACTCCCCTCAGGGACACATGGTGCACAAGATGGGGGACAGAGACCAGGAGACGCCAAAGGGAAACACAAAGACTAAGACACACGACGGCCAAGGCAGGGAAGGGGGCGCTCTGCCCCCACACCTATCTGGTAGGGACCCCACACAGCCCGTCGCAGATACTCGAGTATTTGGTGGACGCTAAAGACTTTCAGGCGGTCCCAAGGCATCTGGTCCATGGTATCTGATCAGATTACGACTGTCAAACCCACTTTCCGTTTTATAACCTGCTGTGCCAGCTCGCTCCCACCCCCACCACGAACAGGCAGACAGAGCTGCACGTGGTTCCGCAACGGGGATGAGCCCCCAGCACTCGGCGGGTGCCGGAGCGTTCGGGTCCAGTTAATGGAGAAGCAAGCGGGCCTCTTCAGTCCGGCGCCGCAGCGCACGGCCGCCTCCCCGCGCCCCCGCGGCCCCCCTGCACGCGCGTCTGGGGCAACTGACCAGCGCTCGGGGGGCGCTGCCCACACCAGCATCTGCGGGACGGAGCAACAGATCGCGGCCCCATCCCGGGCTGGCTGCCGCCCTCAGCAGCAGCTCCCTCTGGTCACCACCAATGCAGTGGTCTCCCACTGGGATCACTTTCATCAACCCGCCTCCCTTCTCTTCAGATCCAAAGAATTCCTCTGGCAAATCTGCCCATACCTGTTAAATGTGAATGCCCACCGTTTGGGTTATTACATTGTCTGAACAAAAACGCTGGATTATTAATGAAAATAAAGTGCCTGGGTATGGATTTGTCCATTTTGCAAAAACTTTCTAATGCACCAGCAAATCATCTGAGCGCTGCTTAGTGCCGTGATGTGAAGAGTGCAGTCACAAAATAATCCGTCCTACACCCACCACATAATAAAGGCCCCGAATTTAGGTCAGACTTCAATTATTTTAAAAAAGAAGCAAACAAATAACTCACATTTTCAAAGATGCACCTCTGATCTTGCTTCACCCCCAGCAATGATGGCCCTTCTGAGCCCTTGTGAGCAGACACCCTGATCCCTCAAATCTAGTGAGAGGACAGGGAGAGGCAGCCAGGGTTCCAGTGATTAATGATGGCAAATGAATCATGGTGTTTTTAACTGTGGTTATCTGACTCTTTGCTCTCTTGGATCTGGGTGCATTTTCCAGCTGAGGACAAAGGCAGACTGAATTCTGCTCTGTGGCTGTGTTGCTCTCCCCTATCTTCCCCACTCAGGAGCTGTAGACCTCAAAGAGCGGGCTCCTGAACATTCTTGATGAGCCAAGACTGGAAGCCCACCAACAGAGACATCCCTAAAAAGCAGCACAGGAAAGAGTGACAAGCCAGCCTGCGGGGGCACTGATGATGTCGCCCTGCCCACCAGCTTGCCCTAGCAGTTGTTCTGCCTGCAGAACGCCGGGGACCCTGGAGAGGGGCAGCTATCTGCACCCGTCCCTGGGGGCTAAGTGCAGGGTGGGGAAGGGGTGGGGGCAGGGCACAGGCTGACTCTCTGGCAGGTTCCAGAGGTCTGTAACTTGCTTAGGCACTTAAAAAACGTAACTAGAAATGTATCCTTGGAAGGTCCCGCATACCCAACGGTGACTATGGCCGTGGAAGGGAGGGAGGGGAGCCCAAGGGGAATCAGAGAAGGCTGTGGGCTCTTTCAGGAGAGGCAACTAGGATGTTCTCACTATCTTCTGGCAGGGGAGCGCCCCCCCTTGCACCCTGGGTGAGTCTGAAGAACCAGGGCCGGGCTGGCAGGGGCTCTGCTCTTTTGTTTCTGCAGACCAGGGCGAATGGATGGGGGATAGCAGGTATGTGGGAAGTCGGGACGGCCTGCTCTAGACTCATGGCCACAGGACTACACGCGCCTGCTTTCTATTATCTGTGTGAGGAAAACTACGAGGAAAAGAAGAGGCCCTTTCTGAAAAGAGTGTTCTGGCAAAACCAGTGAGCAGTAAAGAAAAGCCTTGCCAGAGACGCTGATGCTCGAAGGTAGAAGCTCCCTACCCCCCACCCCTGCCCCCAAGAACTTTGGTTTTGGTTTCGTGGTGCCCATTTTCAGAGATGCAGGATTAAGGGGCTCACTGACTCTAACATACAGAAATGTGGTTTTCAAGGCAAATCACTAATAATAATGCTCTTGCAAGGAGCCCGTGGCAGAGCTCTCACCTTCGTTCAATCCACTCCACTAATGTCTGCACTGCCTACCCGGCGTATGAATCTGGCATAAAAACAAAAGAGTTCAATGTAACATCACTAGAGTGGCTGCTGTTTACACTAATACAGCACTAATGTCGTTTTCTTTCCAGTTTAATAGCTTCAATGAATGATGAAGTGGAAAAACGACCCTCGTAAGTTTAAGCTGGGCTCTTAGTTCCAGTAAAGCAACAAAAGGGGAGCGGTTTCTGGGCTTAAAAGAAGCCAGAAAACAAGGCTGAAATTTCGGCTTGACCTGGAAGTGATGGGAAACTGGACAAGGCAACACAAATCTTGTGACTCATCTCTCCCACGTATACTGCTTGGTTAAGAGTCATGTGCTCTTTCCCAGGACGGAGTTAATGTCTCCATTCCAAAATTTCAGTGGCACCCAACTGCCACCAGAGATGCCACACCTGGATCAAAAGCTACATGGAAGGCACGCATACCTTGTTCTTCACATCAGGGTGGGGGTTCTGTTTTGTTTTGTTTTTGTTTTGCTTTTTGTTTGTTTGTTTGTTGGTGGGGAATAGATAACCAAAAAACCCCATGGGCCAGCTAATGAAACAAAGTACCTATTACCGGGGACCCCAATCCCAAGGTGTCAACTTCGTGGATCCACACACGGGGCCACGCCAATGGGGGCTCTCCTCCAGGGCGGACTCCACTCTCTTGGGCTTCAAGAATGTCTAGGACACGAGCGAGTGGATGGGAAGAGAGAGGGACAGCCAGTTCCCGAGAACCGCTTATTTGCAAGAGGAAAAGTGTCAGAGAAGCGACGGGGAGAGAAACATGGCATTTCAGTCCCATCCTCAGGTCAGCTTGGAGCCCATGCCCCTGATAGTAGTCACTGAGCTGCACCTGAACTCCAAGGTAGCTCGGCCCCGTGCCAGGCTGTGGTTATGAGAAAGTTCTTATGCTGAGCCCAAATCTGTACTTGTCTCCATGCAGGGCAGACGCCAATACGAGAGTCCCAGAACCTGCCTCTCATGGCCGTGACGGACATTGACAGCAGAATGAGTTGGAATGGCTGAGCTAAACACTTCTGTGCAGAAGCAGGATGCCTAAAGGTAACAGGCATTATGAAGATGCTCGAAGAGCTAAACAGAGAGAAAACAGGAAGTGTGTGAGATTTTTAACATCCTCTGCCTCAACTGACTGGAACTACACCCAAGGAGTGCTAGTAAATTCGACTTCTCCACCAAGACACAGATGAGATAGTTGTACTGTTTCCTCTCCACAAAAAGGCAGGACCTCACATTTACCTTCTGGAGACAGAATGCCTGAAACAAGAGGTTTCACATTATAGCTGCAGAGCCTCCTTGAGGAGGCTCTAAACAAGGAGAAAGGCCAAGAGAAAGGGGTGCTCTCGTGACTAGACCATCACGGTAGCACTAGTTCAGGGTCAGAGGGAATGAAGGGCAGGGAGAGATGATAGCATTGGGAGAGGGGGATGGTGAGAATTATCCAGTGTGGTCATTGAGAAAACAACAAAACAGATTAAATGCAGTGATTTCACTCAGGGCAATGCCAGGCAGACTCTCTGGTCCATTCTCCAATGAACATCCTACGAAGATGAAAGAAAACAACTGGAGATTTCACTCTTCTCCATTAAGGTGGTACTGCTCAGTGTGGGGTCTGTGAATCTTCAAGAATAAACAAGACAGACCACTCAGCACAGTGCTAGGCACAAAGTACATGCTCAGTAAATGTCAGCTGCTATTATCATGAGCTCTGAATACTTCAGGAGGTCTGAATGTTTGTCTCTTGTCGCATCATGATTTAGAACAACGTCTTTACTCTGTTTTCTTGGAAGAACAACTCTGGGTGTTTTCTTCCTCAAAATACGTATTTCAAGAGTAAGTCCTACCTCCGTTTTCACGGATTTTGGTGAGTTGGCTTTCTTTTTCTTTTTAGTGGGGGCTGCTGGTGGTACCCCATTTATGGTGGAGGGTGTTTTGAATCAGTGAAGTGGCCTCTGGAAACACCTGGGGAGGGAGATGTCTTGCCACCTCCGGTTCTTTCTTAGTAGCGCCATTCCTTAAGCAGCGCATCTAATACTTTGATCCCTCAAATAGTAGATTGTGTTAGAAGGTTTTAACTGCAGTGATAATTCTATTTTCTTTGAATGAAAGCAGGTAATCAGAATGTTCTGCTGGCTGTTTTAATGCAGGTCTCACAAATCACAGAATTATACTCATCTAGTCGGTTCTCAGAATTGCAAATCTTAAGACAGATTCTCAATTGTAATGGAGATAGTTATCTTTCAGCAGCTGGGAAAATAAGGGATGAGATACTCTGCTCTTTGGGGTCATAAATCCACGATCATTCCAACTGTCAGAAGACTGACAGGATCCCACAGAAAAGTCTCAAAGACAGCAAATGTGTCTTGAAGGCAGGCATGTTGGGTGGGGCTGAAAGTCCCTTTAAGATCATCTGGGAAGAGAAGCACTGAGTAAGAACTTTTAATGGCATTTTTCCTGATTTAGCCCAACTACTATATATTTGGAGGTATTTTTGAGGGGAACACGAATAAAAGACCCCAAGGCAGTCTTTTCCCAAATTGTGTGTGTGTGTGTGAGAGAGAGAGAGAGAGAGAGAGAGACAGACAGACAGACAGATAGATTGTGGACAGGGGGAGAGAACAGTTATAGAGAAGCAGCCTACCTCAGCATTTTCATCAAACTAAACTTTAGCGTTTGGTTGGGATCTCTTCTGAGCTGTGGACAGGGGAAAAGGTTTGTATGAGGCTAAGCAGCAAAATACGAACAAAAGCAAGAGCCACATTTTCTCAGTGGTTACTAACCAGTCCTGGAGGGTTCAGTGGGCCAGGCTCGTGAGCACAGCCAGGAGCCACATGGGAATGAAGCACCTGGAGGGGCCACTTGGTACGATGCTGGGTGCTGGTTTTGCATAGACTGACTCTTGATATAACTGAATGAAGACTTCTGCAAGTGATGGAAAAAGAGCCAAAAGCACATTCTAGGGAAAGGCTAGATAAAGACAAAGCAGCTCCGGTCCAGAGGGAGGTCTCAGTGGGGAAAAGAGCAGACATCTGGGGCAAGAGACTGTGGAAGGTGTCCAGACCACCCAATGCTCAGTGGGTGGGACGAGGTGTATGAAGAGAAAGGAAGAGAAGTAGAAGGGAGAGAAAAAGAACACGGACTTAGAAGGGCTAGGGAGACAATCCCACCATCTTGGCAGAATAATGAAGAAAACCCTGGCTAAGAAAAGGCTGCTGGTACAAGGAAGTTGGTGGCTGCCGTGTGAGAGCTGTGTGGGGGAACACATGTATGCCCAGTAACCTCAGGACGCTGCCAATCAGTACTCCAATTATGCCACAGAACCGTTTACAGCCCATATGTGTTCACATGTGTGTGTGTCATGCTGGCTGAACATCCTAGGATCCAATGAGGAAAATGTGTAAATTTCCATCTGATACTTTCTGATGGTGACAAAGGAAACACCAAGTAACCAGGGAAAGAATTAAAACCCTAGGGAGCCTGTTAAGCAGTGAATATCCGCAAGTTAGGCTGCACCGCACGCTAGTGGGCTAGCAAGTGAGACAGAATCGCGGAGGCCTTGTCAGGCGCCGACTCAGTTTGGGATTCTGAGTAGAGTTTCTGCCAAAGGTGAAGCAGTTTGAAACTGGACGTGAGACAAAGAGGTTTCAAATCATGTAGAAGTCAAATGGGGAGCAACAGCAAAGGCTTCCATTTTGAAGCTGAAATAATTCCAAATCCTTCCTTTCACTAAGGAGAGGACACGAACACCATGTCATTATTTTAGTTTACTGAGTTGCTGTTCCAAATGTTCTTGGGAGCATTAGTGCTAAAAGGGAACAGGGAATGGGAGATCTGCCATTTCCAATCACATAAAGGACAGAAATCCTTTTAATTATGACCATGCCAATCTACATCTTGCTAAAACAGCTAATTACATGTCAGGAGGACACTCAGTCATTCAGAACAATTGTCATTATATTTTTATATATTCATTCTGTGCCACCCCCCTCAATTACCATGGTTACAATTTGAAAGGATTCAGGCAAACCTTCATTTGATCACAGCACACCAATGTGAATTTGAGAGTTAATTATGGATGTACAGAGCCACGTTCATTAAAAGAGAAAATGCAAATGGAGTTAGGGGAGTGGCACCCGAAGATGTCCAAACTGGGAGCCGAGCTATGAGCATACGCCCTCTTCAGGTCAGCCTTAGCGACCAGTAACACTCAACAGCTGCCCCATGCCACGACACCGTGGGGCTCAGACACCCACAGGAGGGCACAGTACTGCTGTCCAACTCAATCCCCAAACTTGCCAAGTAAAAAGGACGTCAGGAAAGCAAGGCAAAGTCTCCTGCAGATGCTTCCTTGTTTGCTGTTAGGGCGCTGCGCTGGCTAAGGAGCTAACGGGCGTGGAAGGTGGCGGTTAGGGGTCAGTGGTGTACAATGCAAGTCGGACTTCACATGAATGCAATCGATTTAGTTCTACTCACTGCTTGGCCCCAGGTGTCACGTGAAGCATGGTATAAAGAAAAAAGTCCAGTGATCTGCACATTTGTTACACATGGTGTCTACTATATCCTCAAGGTCCTCGGTGACAGTAAGAACAGGATATAAGATCTTTTGGTGTGGCCAGAGTTTCCTTCTCTTCTCCACCATATCTACTTCCTCTTAATTACAAAGGAAAACTAATGTTATAGGAAACCGGACTTCTCAGATCGTTAGCTTTCTCTTTGCTGCCGCTTCTCATCTCTGCCAAGAAAGAATAATGAAACTGATGTAGACACCTCACAGTTTATGAACTTCCAGCTTTTGAACATCCATCAGTAGGAACAAAGTTGCACTTCAGAGTGAGTCAACCACTGATGGGTCCTCTAAGACGGCAAAAGCAGGAGCTTATCACTTTTAGCTTATAAGTAGAGAGAATTAAGAACAGCTTTTCTGAACATAACCAGGTTTGTGAGAGGAGTTTTTGTAATCAGAAAGGGATCTGTAGGTCCGATGCAGTTAAAAAGCCTTTCCCACCATCCCAGTAGGGTAGTTCTCCTGAGAGTGGTAAAGAAATCTTTCCTCTTAAGTGATAGTCATCTTTTGAAAAGAGCATATAATGAAGGAGACGGTGGTGCTGGAAAAGAAAGGGCCTCTGACAATAGGCTACGGTGAGGGAAATCTTCATAGGATGACCCGGCCACTCATAGTTGCCTCCCTGGGAAAACCTCGTGTTCTCATTATGGTGCAATATCTTTAAACTGGAAAACTTGGGTGAAATGAAGTAATGTAAAGTAGACAATCCGGAAATTAAGAAACAGGAAGAGGGTTTCCAGGGCATGCAGCTCAGTTAGCCAAATGCAATATGGCTGACAACTGATCCCTGAATCCTGAGTAAACATCCTTGCTATTTAGAGAGCACACAAAAAGGAATGTTTTCAATGTGTAATTCCCACCCCTGCCCCAGTGCATCCCCGCACTTCGTCCCTATCCCCCCACATAGACGCCACCAGCAGAGCTGGTCAGTGCACCCAACTTTCGCTTGGGAAATCCTGACAAACAAATCCGGCTCAGTAAAGCTATAAATGGATTTGGCTGGTCTCAATGCAGCCCCAATGAATACAGTAGTAAAACATTACTAATAATCACAACAATAAAATGACAAAATCTATCACCACTCTGACCTAAGATTTAAATCACGGACGGAGATTAACAGAGAAAACCAACGCACAACGTGAAAGGTCAGGACGATTCAGTGTAGAGTGCTACTTAGCACAAGATCATCAATAACAAGAAAAATTATTGCCTAAGAATCTGTTGAGACTCATTGGGGAGAAAATACTCCGGTTGTTCTCTGAACAAGAAAAGACAAAAAAGCAATTTTAAAAGGCAGAGCCACAACTTAAATGGGAAGACTGCTTCTACCCAAACCCTTCTTAAGACCAAGAGAGTAAGGACTTGAAGTTCACATTTTTAGGACAGGGGTGGGAGGATTGTATATGAAGAAGGGATTATTTCCACTGTTATGGGCAGAGATAATGCAGCTGGTCAGTAGAATATGTAGCTGGTCAAAAGGATGGCCTGCAAGACAGGACGGAGTGTTTGTGTGAAGAGAGGACCACACCCACCTACTCTGCCTACTGCGGAACATGAAATCTGAGCACAGATGTCAGCTCAAGATGAGACCTTAGTATTGGAAACCAAGAGGCAAATGGAGGAGGAACTGTTCACAGGAGGAGACAAAGCCACTGGAGATTCCTGAAGAAATTAGTCTATTTACACCTGGTGCCTCTGTTTGGAATCCAGGAGCGAAGTTTGTGAAGACAAAGGCCAAACAGGGAGAACTGAAACAAGTGTATGAATGAGCTCTTCATGAGTTGTCCCCTTTGAGGTAAAAAATATATGGTGGATATCTGGCCCCAACAGTGGTACTGCTGGTCACTGGACTGCCTGCCATCCTAATCTACCAGGAACTGGGATACTGGATTTGCACACTTCTAATGGTGATGAGCTGCTTCCTCACTCACATCTCTTTAGGGGGTCACCTCTACTAAGCCAGAGTGAAAGGTACCTTAAAGGGGTCTTCCTATTCAGGAACTTTCTTCCTGTGAAGGAATAACAGGAGAATGGGGGCTGGGGCTGTCCCACCCAAGGACAGGGTACGGGAACTGGACAGATTCCCTAGATAAGTGGACAGATTCCTTAGATAACTATCAACCAGTTTAAAGGATTGAGACTGTGAAGAAAACTGCCCTAAGGCGTACTCAACAATTAATTATAAGCTTTGCTGAAATAAACCTGAAATAAACCAAAATGTCTATTTGGTACTGACGGCACCAGAAGGTATCAGCTAAGAGTGTACTGTACTGCCCTCCCTGGCCTTCATCTTGCATTAGGGTCATCAAGAGCAAGGCAGAAGTCTCACCTAGGATGGTCCATCTTTCGAAGGTCCCTTTGTAAGGCTGTGTTGTAAGAGGAGCAGGAAGCTTACCCATGTGTTACAAAAGTGTCTTTTAAAAATAGTAACAGACAAGTTACAGGAACTGCCGACAAGGTTCCCCATCCTCCTCACCCCTTCGGTCTTCCTCATGAGGAAAGAGCAGTCCTGGAAAGTCCTCTGGGGCCCAAGGGAAGTACAGTATGGAGTAAGAGAAGAGGGACACAACAACCAAAAAGCACAGAACACGATTTTTTTTAAGAGCCTGGCTCTTTCCCCTTCAGTAAGAGCGCAGTTTAGCGTTTCTATTTAAATATCACCAAACCTGAAAAAGCTTAAGAAAATAAATTCACTAGCCAAAGATATTACAAATCAGACAGTGGCAACTCTATATGCCATTTAAGAACTAAGGTAGCCTGGACAAGACAGAATTCAACCTGATGTCAAAAAACAAAACAAAACAAAACAGACCCCAAAGCAAAAACAAATCAACCATGGTAGATTTAAATCTAGGCCCCAAAGACCTACATTTTCACTCTTGGTGAAAAAGCGAAACTTGTATGTAAGGCAGCGGGTCTTCAGAGCAGGCCAGCCATCTTCTTCAATTGAAAGATGAATTCTGGATGAAAGCTTCCTTCCTCCTGTTCCTACTGAACCCAGGATAAGGCTATCCTGCATTGGTAGACATGTTCTTCCACTTTTTCCAGGTCGCTGGCTCAGTACTGCTTTCATAGATACTGACTCTCCTTTATTCACTGAAGCTTTTTTTTCTTTCTTAAGGCCTTAAAACAATGAAACCTTTTAGCTCTTCTCTGGCAATCACTGTATTTCTTTAGAAACTGCAGCTGTCTTAACAGTTTGAGTCTGTTTCTTTAAAAAGACCAGCAAGAACAAATGATACCAGCAATCCCATCATAAAGAAGCTATCAATTATAATAATCTCCTTACAATAAATCATGGATGTGGCTTGTCAGACAGTACAGTCTTCTCTCTTCTTTTCTTTGAGTCAACCGAGAATAAGCAGACAAAATTCCACCGAAATGGAAAGATACAATATGTTATATTTCTTCTACATAATATAAAAGGAAAGAAAGATAACATAATCTCCTAATTGAAATAAAATGTCAAACACACCAAGAAAGAAAATGAGCAGGGGGATCATTCCTGAGAATAACAAATGCTACTCTTCAATTTGTTGGTTCAAGTAATACGGTAAAACAGAAAAGACTACCCCATTTTACTTCAGTTCTTGGAAGAAGCATATACATTTTCTGCCCGAAATCCACAACCAAGAGCAGGCCCGGTCCCTGCCCAAAGCTCCTTAAAGTCACAGACCCATATAAGGCAGCATCTTCATGCCCTCTCAAAGGCCTCCGCACACTGGCCCAAGCAGAATGAACAGATACGGAGAAGACCTTGTCAGCATGTGCCTTAAATGGAAACAGACCAGCTAAAAACTTGTGGATATTTACTATTTCACTAATGAGGAAGGGAAAAACAAAGAAGGTCAGTCAGTCTCTCTCTCTCAATGGTTTTAGGCCGATAGGGGAGGAGAGGTGAGGAGGTAAGGAAATGGCACCTTTCTTCCACCTTAGAAATCGTTCTCAGGTAATGGACGACAAGACAGAAGTCCTGGTTAACAGCCAGCCCCACATCCCCCTTTAAACAAGGCTTTACTGTGCGCAGAAAGGAGATGGAATGAGGCAGAAAATATACAGCAGGCATGCCTCCTTCAGACGCACCCTCAGCCGCTACATCGAAGGCGGTCTCCTCCTCCCCACAGTGACAGTGTGTCATTTAATCGGGATGCCAAGAGATCATTTTCATACAAGGCCAGCAGATGTAATTTTCTTTGATGCATGAATAGTTCATCATTTTGCTACTAGATGACAAGGTGATCACAGGGTGACTTTATAACGCAAGTTCACTGTTTGGTATTTTGAGTTCTCAAAATGAAAAAAAGATTTATCAAATATAAATATCTTTAAAAAGTAACAAAAGTGCTACATATGTGATCAAGGAAAAAAATTCCATTAGTTACTGCCGCTTAAAGTAGATTAAACTTTACAAATATTACCACATCCATTATCAATATGGCTTCCAATTATTAAATAAATTGCCTGTAGCAATATAGCTTTTCACACCTCTACAAGGACAGAGTAAAGAGAACACCAAAGCAGTCACATCACGTTGTATCTCGAAGACCCACCGCGTAAGTGGCAACTGTCCCCTGCTTTTTTCTGCTCCTATTTAGGAAAGTATTTGCATTTGTGATAGTCAGCCAGCATAATCCCGCTCTAAAGTCCTCTATCAACCTCTCGTATTGAGGGGGCTTCAGTTAATGGATACAAAGACTGGAAGTTCATTCACTCATTTGTGACCTTAGCTCCATCCTTGAAAGACTTTTTTTGGTAGCAGGGAAAGGGGACACAGACAGGAGGCAGAGCAGCGTCCATGACGGCCTCCAGCACTCTTCCACGCAGGCACACACCTGCGCCACGCAACGTACAGTGGTTCTGAGAACTGGACTTAACATCCATTAGACATTCAGCTCATGTTTTTTCCAATGCTCTCAAGCTGGGTTTTTTTTTTTTTAATGACTTTTGTTTTTTATCTTTTTGTTTGTCTGAATCATGGTCCCAAAGGCAGAAGGCAGTATTTTATCTACTAAGTCACACAGCTTGTGAGAGGAAAGGATGTCTGTGTCAGGCATGTTAACATCAACCAAAATTTGAGATCAAGTTTTTCCATGGACATTCTTAGCACAGCACCCAAAGAAGTATAATCTAGCCACAGTGTGACTATTATGAGGCACGGCTTATTGCAGCTGGAAATCAGTGATTCCCACGCTGAGTGGGAATGCTAGTGTTCCTTTTACTCTGCGGATACTCCCCAAATGGTGTCTGTCAATCCTGGGCCACACAACCTCAGCTTGCATCCTATCAGTCTTGGGGAAGGAAAAGGGTACAGACTAGTGTTACAGGAATCTAAAGGTACCCAAGGTCTTACACGTAGCCTAATAGTGGAGAACCGAGGGCTATCTAAATACCTGGAAGCACTTTCTTGGAATGCTAAGACAGAGCAGCAAGGTTTTCTAGCCTCAGGGGCTGGGAGAGGGAAGTTTGGTTGGTTGATTGGTTATAATTTACTGGGAATTAATACTGAGAGAGTATATGCAAAGGCTGAGGGCACCATGCCATCTTCACAGAACAAGACCCTAACGGCTAACTGACATACAAGAAACTGCAAGTTATACTGTAAGAACACATGTTAAGGACCGAGGAAAGTCTGCTAAGGTGCTACGTCTAAACTAAGTTAACTTCTCCTGTTCAACCCTCCCTGATCAGTCGTCATCCAGGGCCTCTGTCTTGATTTCGTTGGCTCCTTGTCGGGCCAATGCCAAGATAGTGTGGTTGACTGCTGCCATTTCCACAGCTAATGAGATGGGGTCTTGGTGGTCACTATGGCTAGTGCTGTCATCCTAGACGTGCAGAAATAAGAAAGAAATGTTACTAGTGGATTGGCAAAATGCTCCAACTCACAGAAAGGCATGCTGTGGGCAAGGGGAGGCAGAACATTCGTGGGAGGAAACAGTGGGGGAGGGGCTCATGACACAGTAGAGGTGAAATGTATTTAAGTAGACACTGAATGGAAATAGGTCAGGCCTTCAATTGCCATTTTTAGGATTCAACAAATAAAAAGCACCAAAATGTTTTCTTCCTTGGTGAGAACTTGATTCCTTCTATCAGAAAGACTGCTGGTGAGGCTAATCAAATCTGAACAGTCTAGTTTGCAACAGACATAGCACTAGGCATTGAAGGCCGAACTAGTGAGCTACTCAATTCTGGACTGGTACTCTTACAAACGGATTCAGACCTCATTGTACTTCTCTACTGAACTGAGAAAACTAGACTAAACTACAGACACCAACATCTAATGGGTAAAAACGCATTTAATAAAAGGACGAAAAACCAAAAACCTCTCAATTGCAGCAGGATAAAAGTATGCCAGCCGGAAATGGCTACGGGAGACAGTGTGTGGTGCTCTCCTGCTATAAGGCTGCTATGCCGGGCAAGTGGCAAGGGAGTGCGAAGTTCTCCTTTGGCGCACAGCTAAATGTGTTACACAAAAAGCTGTGAAGGAAACTGGCATTGCAGGATGTTTGTCAGGCCCTGAAGATGGTGTTACAAATAATGGGTAAATTTCTCACCTGTCACATCTTCAGGGGAACTCTGCATCAAAGAGCTTTGGGAAGGGTAAGCCCCTTTTGGAAAAAAAAAAAAAAAATCATGGGATATGCTGCCCTTAGGGCATGTGGAAAAAAATGGTGGAAATAATCCACCTACATTACATGGGTAGATTGAAAAAATAACAGGAATGTTCCTGATTAGAAAGACAGAACATTTTCTTGAGTAGAATGTGGAGCTATGATTTAGAGTCCTAAAAAAGAGAAAAGAGAACTCCTGGGAATTATGGGCATCGTTGTTTCACTCCCATTTTCACAGTTTAAAAGGGGGTTGCACGCACTCCTGCAGCGTCGGCGCTCAAGCTGGTAAGGAGAGGCTGTAAAATGGCTGGCAGAGGGAAGAACATGGCAGACTACATTTAAGAGCTGGCTGAGGGGCCAGGAAGAGATGTTTATATACCACAGGAAAGAACTAGAGTTTCCCTGCTGGGATCCAGAAGAGATCATACGTCCTTTTCATATTCTAAACAGAAATGAATTTTAAATCCTATGGCAATTTTAATGAAATCTGTCAAGAGATATGTGGGGGGAAATACCCACATTCTTGGTGACTGAATTATTCCATTCAGTGGCTACAATTAAATATATTTTCCCCCCCAAGCAATGAAGACTAAATCAGGGTGAGGTGAGAAGACATGCATTTATGACAGGATGTGTGTGTCAATGTGCCAGAGACTCTGGAAGAACCACTCATCTGGGCATGAGGGTTCTCGCTGCAATGGGGCCATGGTGGGTGGGACCTTCCACTGTGTGCTGCGTCGGGACATGTTTAGGCATGGATTACAGCTACCCAGTAGCCCCTAGTATTTCTCAAACATTGAGTGTGTGTGTGGTGGATGGTGTAACTTGCTTGTTTGGATCAGATCCTCCTCTCTTCTTCTACCTTCTCTGCTTCTCTGCCTCCCTCTGAACTTCTTCCCTCCTCCTCCTCCCCATTGCGTACTTGCCAAGTATCCTGTTGTATGACAATAAATCCATGTGGGTGAATAACAGTTTCTCACAAATTTAACAGGACAACTGAATCTTACCACATTCCTTTCAAATTACATGAAAATCTAACTATACACATGAGCAGAGTGGAGGGACACTGGATTGTCTCCTCTTCCCCACCCCGTACAAAACGCACCCACAGAATTGACTTGTCATACTGTCCCACCCGCTCTGTAACCAAGAAGCTCTGCTCTCTGCTGCTCACCTGCTCTGAGTAGTCATTCCCGTCAACATCATCACTGTTGGAATGGCCTCCTGGACTCTGTACATCTATCCCATGACTCTCCAGGATTGCTGCTTCTTCGAAAAAAGCAAATAGATCCCTAAATTATCTGTTACATATTGGAACAGCTTGAACACCGAATTAATCTTTGTGCTGAGGAAATAAGGATGTCATTAAACAAGAACCTAGATTCCTGTATGTTTTCTTTTAAATTGCAGATGGACAGAATTCAACTGCATCCAGGCCAGGGGAGGAACACGTCTGTCATTCTGGAGCCCCCGCTGCTATGAGAGCCACATGTCAGTGGTTTGACTGTTAGGTGCTTCCTAAATACTTACCAACTAATTCAATAGCCCTCCTGTCTCAGGGTTCTGTAAAGTGTTTGAGAATTGTATTGATGGAGAGGAAATTAAATTTAGAAATGAAATACAATTTTAGAAGCTCAAAACCAATTCCCCACACTGATCTCATCAATTCATATTTCTTAAATGCTCTTTTAAAAAATTCTTGTTTTGGGGCACCTGGGTGGCTCGATTGGTTAAACATCTGCCTTCGGATCAGGTCATGATCCTGGAGTTCTGGGATCGAGTCCCACACATTGGGCTCCCTGATCCGCAGGGAGCCTGCTCCTCCCTCTGACCCTCTCCTCTCTGGTGCTTTCTCTCTCTCACTCTCTCTCTCTCAAATAAGTAAAATCTTTAAAAAAAAAATCTGTGTTTTGCTCTGTTCCCTCTTAAGACTCTTTCATTCCAATTTTATTAAGCACATGTTTCTTAATATCTAAGTCATGGCCCAGTAACAACAAAGAAGCTCAGGGTCTCATTCCTGGCTCAATACCTTAGCCAGTAGCTTTAATATGTGGTACAGGAGTCATGCAGTCAGGGGCCATGTCTAATTCTAGATTCTAGACTATTAAGAACAATGATATTATTAGTATAATACAGACAGTGCTAATTAATATTAGTTCTTCAAAACACAAAGAAAAACATAAGGACAATTCTTGTTAGGCTTAAAAGTTAGCGTCATTAAGACCTGCAGTTCTAACTGAAGGTGCTCTCAAAGCAAATACAATGTCCATGACTGCTTCAAAAGGGAAAGCAGCCTCTCTGATACATTACCAATATTGGCTCTCCTCTTGATCTCCTTCCGTCTGTTAGCAAACCAATTATATACTTTCAGGGAGGTAACTCGTTCCAGATCAGACAGTTTTTTGCCTGTGAATACATGCAATAAAATTCAGATAGTTTGCAGCTGAGACCAGTTTAAGAAATAATACTTTTCTTTTTGAAAAGTTCTTTTGATTGCATTTACTGCCAATACAGATATAGGCTTTCTTGTTGTTGCTGTTGTTCAGTATTGTGTATACACTTAAACTATTATTGAATGAATAAAAACTAAAGAAATACAAAAATAGCAGAACATAAAATATTTCAGAAAGCCACATAACACTAAAGAATTCCATTACTATATACAAAATTCATGAATTCCACAAAGTCAGGCTGCCAGGGTTCAAAGGTCATAGGATAGGCTATGGAGGCTTCATTTAATTAGCATCATTATAGATGAGTATGTTAGGCTTCATCAAGTTTTCAGGTAGCTCAGGTTTACTTACAACTTTAAGGCCCTATATAAACTGTTTCCTGTTGTTACTTAACATCCTTAAGGCCTTATATAAATTGTTTCCGGCTGTCTACAGACTGTCTGTAGATAGCCAGAAACAACTGTCACCCATGTTTTCTTGAGGACTAAAGGTCACTCTGACATCCATTATTATAACTATGCTAGAATGCATAGCCCAATTCAGATTGCATTTTAGATTCATTATCTTCCTTGCTGTCAAATGTGACTTCTTACAGATTAGCACCATGCTGGCCAACAAGGGCCCATCTGCTCCTTTCCTTCCTCCACTGGTCTTTTCTGTTTTAGCTTTTAATCCACAGTGGGTGGAGAAGCCAGAAAACAGGTTGAAGTGTTGATGATACAGGGCGAACTGTTTTCCAGGAAGCTTCTGAGTTCCTGCACAGCCTCAAGCGTGGGACTTTGGCTGCTGTAAAGTAAGAGGTAAGGGTACAGGTGCCATTGGAGGTGTGTCTGGAGGGTCTAGATTGCTAGAAGTCTGGCTTCTGGGTAAGGGGGAATAAACCACAGTTTAATTATGATAAAACATTGATACTTTTTGTATACAGATGCTTTAAGCCAATCAAATTAACTGTCCAAATGAAGATCAATTGATCATCTTAACTGAGAATGATTTCTGGTAATAAAAACCGTGAAGTGTGGAATAATATTTTAACACATGGAAGAAAAGTCATATGTGTGTTTTAGTGGCTTGGCTGACTTGCATTAAGAACATTAGGACTTCAGAATGGAACTAGCCTAAGGTTTTCCCAGGTGTGTGCAGAAGTCATCCCAATGTGGGAAGGAGAAAGAAGCCAACTCTAATAAGAATTCCTTCACTTATTTGTGGAGCATAACAAATATCATGGAGGACAAGGGGTGTTAGAGAGGAGAAGGGAGTTGGGGTAAATTGGAAGGGGAGGTGACTCATGAGAGACTATGGACTCTGAAAAACAATCTGAGGGGTTTGAAGTGGTGGTGGGGGGTGGGAGGTTGGGGTACCAGGTGGTGGGTATTATAGAGGGCACAGATTGCATGGAGCACTGGGTGTGGTGAAAAAATAATGAATACTGTTTTTCTGAAAATAAATTTAAAAAAAAAAGAATTCTTTCTTTAAACAGGAGTACAGAATTATAAAACTTGTTAAAAAAAATTTAATGGAAGGGGAGGTGAACCATGAGAGACTATGGACTCTGAAAAACAATCTGAGGGGTTTGAAGTGGCGGGGGGTGGGAGTTTGGGGTACCAGGTGGTGGATATTAGAGAGGGCACGGATTGCATGGAGCACTGGCTGTGGTGCAAAAATAATGAATACTGTTATGCTGAAAATAAATAAAAAATAAATTTAAAAAATTCTCTTAAAAAAAATCTAAATCTTTTCATTTACAAGCCTTGCTTAAATATTCCAAACTTGAAAATTATTTTGGAATTGACATAGTTATGCTATATTTTTGGAGGAAGAAATCTATACGGTCTTAAAAAATATAATTTCAAGGTCTCATATCTTTAAGCAGGGATACTCCCTGGGAACTTTCCCTATGAATGTTTGATCTGGAATACTGTAATTGCATCCCTAAGAAGTGCTGCTTGAGCAAGACATGGCAGTGACTGGACAGGAAGGTAGTGAGGACAGAGCTAATGGCACCCAGCTGGGATGAGTAAAAGATTTCCCGTTACAGATGACACTCTGAAGTGGAGATGACCGCCACGGAGGAAAGTGGCAGCCTGCCACCTTACCTGGCTTCTGTATGACGGCGTTGCAAGCGTTGGCAATTTCTTCTCTCTTAGCTTCATCTGGATATTGATTCTCATTGAAGTAACTGCAGGGGCAACCAATTAAGACACAAAGTTTGTATTTTAAAGAATGTGCTCTCATTAAAACACTAGCCCACTGAAAAATATCTTCTTCTTTATGATGTAACATTAGCGTCTGGTCCAGGGTGTCCAGTGGAATTCTCTGTGAGGATGAAATGGTCTGGCCTTTACTCTCCGAGAGGGGAGGCACTGCTCACAGGCGGCTGCTGAACAGCTGAAATGACGCTGATGTGACTGAGGAAGTGAATTTTTGATTTAATTTTAGCAAATTTAAATTTAAATCGCTAAATGTGACCAGTGGCTACTATATTAGTACAGTCCTAGTTACTGCTTTGCTTCACTGAAAGATGTCCTTGATACAAAAGTTGCTTGTGATACACATATAGGTGGTTGAAATCATGGAGTTCTATTACTGAGACACTGGTAACAACAGGACTTTTTTGTGTCTGTCATATTTTGTAGTGGCAAAAATTCTAAATGACCGAATTGTGCATCAATGGGAGAATGGTAGAACAAACTATGGGACATCTATATTTATACACGGCTATTTAAAAATGACTAGGAAAAAAAGAAGTTAGAGCTCTATCCATTGACCTGGAAGGATGTTTACAGCATTCCTAAGGCAGAAAAACAGTCTGCAGAATAATGTGCATGGAAAATGCCATTATGGAATTTGAAAAATTCCTATGTGCACATAAATTTGCATGGATAAAAGCTGGAAGAGTACACAACAGGCTGTAAAAATCAATACTTCAATGTTGGGGAAGGGGATTAGTGGGAGGAGATGTAAATATTTTTGCTTTTTTCCACATGTTAAAAAAAGCACATATTCTATGCAATAATAGTACTTACAAGAAATTAGGTTTACAGAATTGCTCCTTAGCATTATCAGACCTATGAGACTATGTGGGAACAAAACATTTTTTTTTTTTAAAGATTTTATTTATTTGTCAGAGAGAGAGAGGGAGCGAGAGCGAGCACGGGCAGACAGAATGGCAGGCAGAGACAGAGGGAGAAGCAGGCTCCCTGCCGAGCAAGGAGCCGGATGTGGGACTCGATCCCAGAACGCTGGGATCATGACCTGAGCCGAAGGCAGCTGCTTAACCAACTGAGCCACCCAGGCGTCCCGGGAACAAAACATTTATTAGGGCTACTTTTTCTGTCAACTATGATTTTAAGAAAAAGGATCTACATATTATGATCAGGAAATGATCCCTTGTCAGGTCCTATACCCTCCTGTTTTGTCTTCAGGGGCTTCCCTTTCCTTAGCATGCAGCTTTTCCTTTCCCTAACCCTCTGGTCTGCAATGGTGGAAATGCCATTGTGTCAGGAATAAACAACTGGAGGCTGCAAAGCCTTCCTGTGAAACCCCAAACCAACTCCTGACGCCACCACCCCGGCCCCCACTGCCTACAACCCACCCCCCATCTCCATGGAGCACATCCTTTGACAGAGCAGCTGCCGTCCCTGGGAAGCCTTTCCTCTGCTGAACTGTTAAGTCCTAGAACCAGATCATACCAGGCCTGTCAACTACCATCCTCCACAGTGGCCTCCTGCTTGACTCCACGCTTTAAGCATCTCTTCCTACATGATTTTCTGTCATCTTTAGGGTTCTAGTGTTCATATTGAGCATTTTCCCAATGGACTATCCCCACAACTGCTCTGCTTCCACATTCCTACTGCCCTTTACTCCACCTGTGCTGTTCACTTGGGCAAAGACGTTCTGAATTAGTCTCACGAGCCTGCAACACCGGCATCAACTGGAGGCTTGTTAGAAAGGTAGAACCACAGATCCCACCTCAAGACTGAATCAGAATCTGAATTTTACAAGATTTCCAGGTGATCTGAATGTACATTAATATTGAAGAAGGACGGGATTACCACATTTATTTAAAGTTCCACAAAGACAACAAAAGCAGATATTAAGTACCTAACATTATACATTTGCACTGTGGGTAAAGAGGATTAGATAGTTTCTGACTTTAAGGAGTTTACAATCTACTGGAGAGACACATACAAATCAACATGCTCGTGGTAAAACTCATTAAGATATCTGAAGAGAGCACTGCAGGAGCACAGATGAAAGTGTGCTCAGTGTTGTTTGCAGGGTCCCAGAAGGATGTGACAGGGGAAGCGCCCTCTTGAAGATGGGCAGGAGTTTGCAAGGCAAAGAAGAGGAGGAACAGCATTTCATACAAGGGAACAGCAGGTGCAAAAGCCAACGGTAGATAGAAGCCTGGAGGATTCTGACCACAGAGAAGAGTGGTTGAAATATGGTGTTCACAGGAAGAAATGAGATACTAGCCTGGAAAAGCAGGATGGAGCCGGCTTGTGAAGAGCTTGCCGGTTCTTGCCAGTAGTAAAGACATCGTGGTGAAACAGAGGTTTTCAAGCCCATCGAGATAGGTGTACACCCATCTGTGTTTTAGAAAGATTACACATCTTCAAGACTCAACCTTCTAACTTCTACCTCCATGATCTTAATTCTGATATCCCCCCCACTCAACTTTCTCCTTACTACTCCTCCTCTTCAGAATAATTTTTCCTTTACCTTCTTTATAACCTCGAATCCTTTTAAAACGCTCCCCCTCCAACTTATAAAACATCTGTTTATCTATTTTTCCAGCCTCACCTTTCATTTTTTTAGCCTGAACTTCACGGCAAGCCAAATCAACAACATTCCTTAGGAGAAACTTATTTAGCTTCTCTGTCCTTCCACATTGCCTGTCCGGCCAGTCTCCTACCCTGCAGAAAGCACCTTCCATATGTTCTCTTCCATCCTTCTCTCCAAGTGTTCCTGGACAAAGTCATAAAATAGGGCCAACTGGTTTCTTTCTAAGCCTGTGGTTTTCAGCCTTAACCAGGCCCTCATTTCGGATGGGAACTTTTTTCTGTTTTTAATACTCCATTTTTCATGTCCCACTTACCTGAAACCTTTTCACTCTTAGGTCCCAAGTGCTCAAACCCACCAGTCATTCTTTTCACAGATGACCTTGCCTCCTCTTCTACCAAGAGGGAGGTTATTTGATGTAAGTTTGTGTGATGTTTTTAGCTTCTCAACCTCTCAACTTCTGAGTCATTGTTCACTTTTTCATCTCCAGGTGGAGGAAGATACACTCTCCCCTCCAAGGTCTACTTCTCCACTTGTATCTCTGATCTCATCCTCCCTCCTTTGTTTTCTCAGCTCTTTCCTGTCTTTCTTGCATGTCCCATCTTTTCCCTGTACCTATGCAATGATGCTATTTCACAGATTTGGTGACGTACATTTATCATTATAATCCCTAAAATCAAGATGTATCTTATAATTGGTGGTGTCTGAAAATTAACTGGCAGTGTTTTTTGTTTGTTTGTTTGTTTGTTTTTGGTCCCCCATCACTGGTACATAAAATCAAGGTGTGTCTTATAATTAAGGCCTTTTCAGATCTGATAGAATATGGCTATTGTTAAGACCTACAGGTCCTATTTCAGCTGCAGCTCTAAGGCCACTATACCTCATTATAGCAACTCTTCTTCCAAATTACTGCAAAGCCAGTGACTGACACCCCATTCACCCCTTCTAATGTCTGCTTAATATCCCTAGTGTACATCTCTAGTCATGGGCACTATCTTGTTGAAAATTTTTAAAGTTTATTATAGAGGTGTTCAGAGTTCTCCTCTAAACTACCTTTGCTTCCTTTTCTGTGGCTACTACCATATATGCATGCTACAGTCTACGAAAATGGAATAGCCCTGTGAACTCCTGCTATCTCTGTGCCTTTCTCCTGCCAGTATATCTGCTTCTTGCCTCCCTCCAACCTAAATCTTCAGGATACAGGTTGAGTCTCAGCTCTTGGCCAAAGGTAAATATCAATCTCATGAATCCCACAGCATTCATTCTGTTCCTCTCTCACATTTTTTTTCACCTTGTATTATAGTTATCACTGTGTACATCTCTCCCCTACTATGCTGAAAGCCACCTCAGATACAAGTCTGATTCATGCTTCCTTATATGCACCCCCACTGATGGCAGTGCTGACAAGTCAATAATGATGAACCAAGTGTCCACCAACCCAGTGTAAGGGTCTCCAAAAAAAATAAATACCACTGTACATGGACTGCTGAAAGTCAGGGATATAGAGTTATTATTTTTTTAAAGGATTTTATTTATTTATTTGAGAGAGAGACAGTGAGAGAGAACATGAGCGAGGAGAAGGTCAGAGAGAGAAGCAGACTCCCTGTGGAGCTGGGAGCCTGATGCGGGACTCGATCCCGGGACTCCGGGATCATGACCCAAGCCGAAGGCAGTCGTCCAACCAACTGAGCCACCCAGGCGTCCCTAGATATAGAGTTATTTTAAGAAGGTCTCAAAACATACACACTAAAGAAAGGCCTGTCTCTTGACAGCAAGAATACTGGGGCTGGATGGAAGACAGGGAAGTATTGGTGATAACTGAGATCAGTTTTCACAGTCTGTTTTATGTATTTCTCTGTTGAGTTTCTGAAATGAATATAGGCTATTTTTATAAATTTTTAATAAAAACTTTGGGGAAACACTGAAACAATTAAACACGAGTTTAATGATTAATACTCCATAAACAGTATATGTTTGTAAAGTGTATTTGGATCAGCTAGAAAATACTAGGATTGTGACTGCTATTCTAATGATTAGTAAGATAAAGTCACAATATTTTGGGAAGTTAAGTTAGAATTTGCAGTTATTTGCTGAACATATAACTTAATGAGTTAAGAAGTCTTAAAAATCATTTTTACTGTATATTTTTAGGATACAGTTATATAAAAGACAGATGATCAGCATAAAAATAAATCAGCATCTCCTTCCAAATCAAGGAATATAAGAATTCACTACACTTCTATATCTCTAAGCCTGACAATTAATCCTTTCTTCTCTGTTAGGACCTATTATTTTCATAATTAAGAAATGTAGGTCTATTCAAAGCGTAAAATTTCAGTAAAATGCACTACTACAGCTGGAGATGTGTACACTGGACTACTGAGTCCACTTTCATCATTTTGTGTTTCTGTAGTGATTCAATGTTTGAAAAACACAAATTCAAAGGAGACTGTATAATCTAAACTGATAATATACTTTAAGATACGCCATGGTAAACATTTAAGTTTAAGATGTAATAATTAAAAATATTCACTGCAAAGCTCTTAAAACCTCCCCAGCCCAAGTGGGAATAGATACACAATACCAACATAAAGAGGAAGAGTTTTTAGGAAAGACAAAAGTAGGCCAGAAAATAAAATACTCAGCAAAAATGTTACATAAGTATACTTGCGGAGTAGATAGAAGTTCAAATATAAGCCCTGATCTTAAGAACATGTGGTTCAGCTGAGGAGGAATATATAAAAAAAGTTAAGCTGTAGAAGGAGTCAAAACAACAGTCAAAACAGTAACATAACAGACAAACCAGAATAAACGAAGCTGCTAATTAAGGATATAAATGATAAACTAAATAAATTCAGAAGAGAGATATTTCCATAGATGAGGCTGATCTGGGAAAGCTCACTGAATTGGGCAGGATTCTGAGGGATGCACAGACTCCAGTACTGGAGAAAAAAGGGCAAAGTTAACAGTAAAGACAATGATACAAAGGCATAAAAACCTAAAATGTGCTTGAAAAACAAGGCAACTGGTAATGTAATCTGATTAGACAATCAGGGGGGTTATAGAGGTGATCTTGGTTTGCCTGAGAGAGTGCTGGTATTTCGGGTTATTAACAAATTCACTTCCCCAAAGTATCCCACTTTAATTAGCAATAATCGCGCCTCGGATAAACCTCATTGGCTACGATACTGCCACTGCGCAAAGCTAAGTATCCCACTTTAGATAATAAACTATATAGTCACCCTGCAACCACATCATATTACTGACTAATCTGAATTAGTGTCAAAATCCCTTTTCATATGTGCTCTGTGAAAGAGAGCATGTTAATTGCTCAGAAAAAAAGGAAGTATCAAAGGTGGTTAACTATAATTTCTACCTAGTTACTCACAAGCGAACCTATCTGAGCCCAAAGAATCTGCTTGGCATATAATAGACATTCAATAAGCAACTGTTTGATCAATAGATGGTTGAATCAATAAATATATGAGGGAATAAATGATGGAAGAAGGAAAGAGAAGTGAAAACACAGAAAACGGTGTTTGCAGTTAAGGCTTTTAGTGAAACCATGGGTATCTTTCAGGAGAAAGCCAGCTGAGATCTCACCACATTGTACACTATCTTCTCCAGGCACACTCGGAGGCTTTAGACTAAGATACAGCTGAATACAATTACATTAGCATAGTGTTTATTTCTGAGCTATTTATAACCAATAGACTATCAATGAAGTTGGGAAATAGGTTTAATGACTTTTTGATTTTGGAAATAATCATTTAGCCAATGAAAAAATGTTAAGTTCTAATTTATACCAGGCAATTGGCTAAATGGTGACAAAGATGAATCAGACAAAGCTTCCCAGTGTCACTGGGGGATGTATGTATGTAATGAAACATATTATAAAATATCATAGAATGGGCTGTATTAGTGGTATGAATATAGTATATGGGAGCAGAGAGGAACCAACATTTGTACAGGATCTTGAAGAGAGAGCAGAGAGGGTGGGTAGAGGGAATTAATACAAAGTAGAGGAAGCAACATATACAAAGAAAGAGAGTTACGAAAGAGCTTAGAATGTTCTTGAGAATGGGAGGAGTTCAGTGTGGCTGGAATATATTGTACATAAGATGGGGCAGCTGGGCACGAAACTGAAAAAAAAAAAATCTACAGGGTCCAGATTTTAAAGGGTATGACAGAATTTGCAGTTAACTTTTTATGCAACTGGGAATGAAGGTTTTTAAGTAGGGATATTATATGATCAGACTTATTTATGTAGGAAAGTATCTCTGGTGTTACTAGAGGCAGAAGCCAGTTAGGCAGTGTGGCAATAGCTGAGCAGAGGTCTGTAGTAGGCTGAGGCAAGAGAGGAAAGGTAAAATTCAAGAGACATTTCAGAATGGTAATAATTTAAGACAGCTTCACCTCCTGGGTTTAGGTGCCTCTCTATCCCTATACCCCACCCCCCCACAAAAAGCCTTAGGAATAGTACACACTATTTATTATTCACCTTTAAGCATTTTAACCTTTAGATAATGTCAAAGAAATAGATATTTCTATTGTTACCAGGTGGACAAATTATAGGAGAACTTGGCTCTAAGACTAAAAGAGATCGGTTTCCAAACTGGAACTCTGGAGTTCAAAACATAGTTCAGTTCCATATAAGAATATTTTATAGCCCTAGACATTTTCCAAGACAAAAAAGGGAAAGAAATGTAAACAGAAATCTACAGGTAGTAATAAAAAAAGTAATAAAATAAATCCTAAGGGCACTACACTTTTATAGACAAAGGACATTGTCAGCTGAGTAATCAGTGAATATCTTCACAGAAAGAAATCAAATGATCGTTTTGCCAGACAATGACAGCAAAGAATTAAAATGAAAAGTGGCAAAATAATTTACATGAAATGAGAAACCATAAGCTAGTAACAAAATGGAAATGTCCTTGAAGCACTTTCATTTCAATAACACTGAAGTCTATAAAAATTGCAGCCAGAAAATGCCTCCTTTTGTGTCTTGGTGAGCATATAGAAAAGATGAGGACTAACTCTTTAAGCAAGAGATAATGGCATGTAAATGAATTTTTTTTCCTTCTGTGCCTTTATGTGCACATCTCCTGAAGAGATATTTAAGCCTCACCATTTTAGTAATTCAAAATAAGGTTTCAGGACTGTCAGACATTGCCCACTATCTATAATCTAGTGTGCATTTCTTTATCACTAAGTAAAATTATGGGGCAGTACATAGGAAAGAGAATAACATGAAACTGGAGCACTTGGGAACCCAACTGTCCTGTCTCCTACTTGAGGTCACATATGTATTAAATGATTTTTGGCACAAAAAAATTTAAATTTTCTTATTTTTGTTTTTAAACAACAGAGTGAAAGCTGAGATGAAAGAAATGGGAAAACCTCCAAGTGCAACAACTATCTTGTTAATCCTCGAAGGCCTAAGGAATAAGGAACCCCTTTAGTTCACATTCACATACAAACCAGTATAATGATATTCTGTATTTTATCCAAAGATGTCAAAGTCCTTCTGACACTAATCAGACCTTAAAGTACCCCAGAGAAACTATCAGGGACCAGAGAAAAACAAGAGGAGTAGAGCTAGATATTAGCTATACATATGATTCTTCACTATTTAATGTAGATTTTAGGACAATGAGGGACCCTGAAAGATTATTCACGATTAACATCCTCATTTGAGAAATGGAGCCAGTGACAAGCCTATAGATGACAAGTTAGCCCAAAGTTAACAGATCTAGCTAGGATCAGAGCCAAGATTTTGGATTTCTGAGTTGATTCTCTTTCTACTACTGCTTGCTAAGGAAATTGCTGGGTGTAGTGAGTTGAATAGTGTTACCCAAAAATTCATGTTGGCTCAGAACCTCAGAAAGTGATATTTGGAAATAGGGTCTTTGCAGATGTAATCATAAGAATCAAGATGATGATACTAGGCCCTAAAACCACTGTGAGTGTCCTTATGAAAGAGAGAAGAACACAGACACAGAGGAGTGTAGAAATGGACACAGATGTTGGGGACAATGCAAGTCAAGGAATGCCAAGGATTGCCAGTAACTGCCAGGGAGGAGGAGAAAGGCATGGAAGTGTTTCCTTCTGAGCCTCGAGGAGAAAACGACCCTGCTGGCACCTTGATTTCAGATTCTGGCCTCCAGAACTGTGAGAGAGGACACTTCTGTTGGTTTAAACCACCCAGTTTGTAGAAATTTGTTATGTCAGACCAAGGAGACTAATGCCGTGGAAACAGAGTCAGTACAAAAAGAATGGGATGGTCTTAAGGGCTAATGTGACTAACTATCTACTACAGAAATATACCTGGCAAGTGGACTGGAATAGCAGCTCTTTTTGTAAGCTGACCAAAGGTTTTCTCTTCTCTAGAAAGTCTGGTCAAATACTAAAAAATTCTTTAACAAAAAAATTTATTTATTTATTGACAGAAAGAGAGACCACAAGTAGGCAGAGAGGCAGAGAGAGAGATGGAAGCAGGCTCCCTGCTGAGCAGAGAGCTCGATGTGGGGCTTGATCCCAGACCTTGGGATCATGACCCGAGCCGATGGCAGAGGCTTTAACCCACTGAGCCACCCAGGCACCCCAAATACTAAAAAGTTCTAACTTCAATTCTTTTTCCTCTGTAGTCCAAGTTAGACAGCTATCCTGCTTCTGATGCTTAACACTAACCTTCAGTGGAACAGTTTTCATAATAAGGTCCCATTTCAAAGCTTTATTGAAAGTTTTTAGATTGGCCACTTCTTGATAACAAACAGGGCTAAGAGACTGCCATATTCACCTGTATCTTCAGCAGTTAGTGCAGTGTTGACTTTTGAAAATCTTGGAACCCTTAGTATAGATAACTACTTCTTTAACACAACCAAGAGTATTGATAATTTAAAAATCTGCTAAGAGATGTGTAATAAAACAAGTATTTTTAGTAAAATGTTAATGGTAGAATCTAGGTGGTAACTATAAAATTCTTTCAACTCTGCTGTACATCTGAAAATTTTCACAATAAAATATTAGGAAAACAGTAAGTGATAACATTAATAATAAAATGATAAAATGCAAGCAGCAACCTCATTAAATCAGAGACAAGGCAACAGAGCCCACAGCCTCAATATAATTTTTTCACTGGCTACAATTTAATGTTTATCTGAAAGTCCTAGTCAGTACAATAAGACATGAAACAAAATTAAGAAACAAATTGGGAAGAAGGGCCACAAAATTATCATGGGCATATTATACTACATCAAGAAAGCCAAGGGAAAAATTGAAAATGCCTCAAAAATAATTAGATGGTTGGGTACTAAATAGGAAAAAAATACTGAAACTTTCCCATGTATCAGTAAAAACTGGTTTGATGTGACCTAACAGAAAAAAGGCATCTATTAAAGAAAGCAAGAAAACTGAGAAAAATAAAAATAACTGATGAGAAAAATATAGAAACCACATAAAAAACTAAAAAATTTCACTCACTTTGCTGAGAGGTACTAAAAAGATATAATAAGTGGAGAGGCATATAACACATTGCTAGATAAGAATGAATAATATGACAATGTCATTTCTTCCAAAATGAATCTTTAAGTTTAATGCACTTTAATCAAATTAAAACACACACATTTTTTTTCTTCTCTCTTTTTTCTCCGTGGAGTGGTATGGAGTCAACAATATGATTTTAAAGTTCACTGGAAAAAAAGATTGTAAATCGCTTAAGAAGATTTTGATAATAAATAGTAATGAAGGGCCCTATCTTGATAAGTATTGTGAAATTATAAAGTTATAATAATCAAAACTGTGGTTCAAGATCTGATGATGAGACGAATAGAAACAACAAATAAAATAACTTTATAGCAAGCAAGAAAGAATCTTAAAGGAGAAAGGAAAAAATGACTATTTGGAAAATAAGGCCAAATTAGATCCTCAACTTATATATCCCAATATATTAGAGTGAAATGTGAAAGTGAAATCATTAAAAAAAACAAAAAAACAAAAAACTATAAGAAAATCTCCAAATGAGGAAACATAAACGATGGGAGGTAGCTACACAAGAATAAAGCAATGGATTTACCTATATTTAAATGAAAAATAAAATAAATTACAAATAAATATAAACATATAGCAGAAAATGTTAATGATCTCATTCTATAAAGAGTTAATATACAAGTCAATAAGAAAACATGAATACACAACAGAAAAATGGCAAAAGGAAAAAATAAACACCAAGGGGCGCCTGGGTGGCTCAGTGGGTTAAGCCGCTGCCTTCGGCTCAGGTCATGATCTCAGGGTCCTGGGATCGAGCCCCGCATCGGGCTCTCTGCTCGGCGGGGAGCCTGCTTCCCCCTCTCTCTCTCTGCCTGCCTCTCCATCTACTTGTGATTTCTCTCTGTCAAATAAATAAATAAAATCTTTTTAAAAAAAATAAATAAACACTAAGTATGAATAAACACGTAAAAATGTTTAGCCTCACTAGTAATCAGAGAAGTTTAAATGTAGACAAAAATAAAACATTGTTTTTCACCTATTAAGATAGGCAAAACAAAGATTATTACAATATGCATGGAAGACAGGCTCTGGTGATAGGACCAGCATATGCTCAAGACCACTGTGAGTGATGTGGACAAATTCATCTTTTTAGAAGGAGATAGTGCATGGAGCACTGGCAGTGGTGCATAAACAATGAATTTTGGAACACTGAAAAAAAATAAATTTTTTAAAAAAGGTGGTTCATGTCAGTACTATTTAGGAGAGCAGAACTGGGAAGAGTTAAAGGTCTAATCAAGTAATAATAGTTAAATTATTTGAAGAACAAAGGAGCTCTTAAAAATCACATTTTCAAAGAGTACTTAATGACAGGAAATGTTGGGGGAAAAAGCAGGTTACAAAACCATATATGCTTTATTGTAATCATGTTAAAAAATTATATCTAATACATAGATAGAAACACTGTAAGTAAAATATTCATGTATTTCCAGTATTAAACTTATGAATGGAAATACTTTTTTTATAAACTGTGTTTTCTAAATAGTTTACAATGTTTAACTATTAATTTTCTAATAAAAATGTTCCTGAAAATATGTGATATTACAAAAAACTTGTCGTTAATTTTATAGCTACTTTTCAAAATACTTTCTCTCTTTCACCAATCATACATCTATCTACAAACTGGCAACATAGCTAGTTATTAAGTCAGGACCTGAATTAGATACAGTTACTAACCTAAATTTCCAGCTGCAGGGGACTGGGTAATAAATTTTATATATATTTATGGATTTAAGCATTAAAAATTATGTTTGCAAAGAGCATATGTATATTAAATACAAAACTACATATCTGGTATAACCTTCTTTGAAAAGATACATACATAACAGAAAAATGACCAAAAAGAAATACAGCAACAAAACATTAATGATTATCTCTAAATGGTGGTAAGTGGTATCTTAGTATTCTTCTTTATATTTCCTTACATTTCTCCATATTTTATATAAGTATGTGCTAATTTTTCAATCAAAAAAACATTATTTGAAAATAAAGTTTGCTGTCTCAAAGCAAACTTACGCAAAGTTGCATAAAATTATTTTTAAATAATTTTCTTGGTTTATCTTAATGCCTTTCAGAAACAAACAAATTTATACTTCGAATGTTTGTTTTGCAAATACACTATAGTACAACAAACAAAAGATGTTCCATACTAAAGTATATTTTATAAATAAGAGTTCATTTTGAATTCTATAGACTTAAAATAAATAACAGCTCTCTCCAAATCAGCCCTGTGGAAGGTTCCTGTGACTATAAGGAAAAGCTAAAATATAAGTGAGTTCTATTATAGAAGAAGCTATATGTTTTCATGGCTTTGCAGCTTGTGAAATTTTCAGAATAGAAAAGCCTGTGAAAAGAGAAGCCTTTAAGGCAGAAAAATTAGTATTAACCTATGAACAAATTAAAGAATTCAGATACAGTAAGTTGAATTTTGGACTCCTAATTCATAAATGCAATGGAATCCCATAACATAACTCCTTACCCATGGATTTAGATATTTGACAGAGTAGATCCTGACAAAGAAAGTACTTTAAGCTGGAAGGAAGTATTACCAAGTCACCCTCTTTATTTTGCAGATGAGGACATGAACTTTTGGATGAGGAGCCAGAGAAGAGACTTGACTTGTTCAAGGTCACATTACCTAGATCTCAGTTTTCCTGACTCAGTTCATTGGCTCAAAGTCCTCACAGGAATGGTCATCATTTTGTTAAGACTTGGTATTGGTTCAGACTTCCCTTAAGATGCAAATTTCTGTAGTAATGAATCATGTAAAACAAACTCTTGTAAACTTCACAAGTGCTCCTAGAAGCAAAGATGTGACAGCATCAGTAAGAAACCCAGGATAGTCCCAGGACCACAGCTATCTCTCACCTAGGGGCTCTTTCCTTCCCGTGAGTGCTCTGGAGACAACCACAAGGCTGACCTACCTTTTTTCACCTGGCAGAGGAAAATTAAATAAATTGTGGGACTTGTCTCTCAAAACACAACATCAGTGCACATTTAAATTCTATGTATATAGTGTAGGTTAATCTAACACCGAAGTGTTGGTAGTACCTCCTCAGACACTAGCAAACACACAAAAGCTTTCCAAGGCCTTATCAAGATGGTAAGATTCCTTTCTTTATTTGCTTAAAAAAGAAACATCCATATATGAGAGAATTACGGATACCATGTATGAAATGTGTCCAAACAAAATTTTTATCTCCCAAATGTTCTACTTACTTGCACCATGTAACCAGCAATTTAATGATAAACAGATAGAAGGGTAACACTGAATTTAGGGGTTAAGTTTTTTTAGCATACTTTATCCATCAGTAGTCTTAGAAACAACACAGGCCCATTACTTGTCTAGTAACAGGCAGTCCTACATGAAGTCCTACCACGGTAGAAATTTAATGTGAGTTTTATTACTACATGACAATTGTAGAGCTAGCTTCCTTTCTACTATGGATTACCTTTTAGTCAGAAGTCTTGCTATGAAGACCATGAAAAGAACTGAGACAATTTTCTGGAGTTGGCAGACAAAAACAGTAAAATCGACAAATTCTAACTACCTTAAAAACAATGGGGGGTGCCTGGATGGCTCAGTGGGTTGAGGCCTCTGCCTTCGGTTTGGGTTATGATCCCAAGATCCTGGGATCGAGCCCCACATCAGCCTCTCTGCTCAGTGGGGAGCCTGCTTCCTCCTCTCTCTCTCTCTGCCAGTCTCTCTGCCTACTGGTCTGTCAAATAAATAAATAAGATCTTTAAAAAAAAAAAAAAATGAAAAAACGGCATTCCTCTTGAAACCTGTCTCTTCACTGCATACTACCGAATTCATTAAATGTTTGTTCAACCCTCCATTTTATTTTAATAAGGAAGAAAAAGGACATGCACTTGAAGCCAGTGTTTGGTTTTGCTGGTTCGAACCTAGTTTCCTAAATCAAACTACCAAATATGAGTGAAAATTATATGAAGTTCATACCAGTACAAACTGTGGCACTTGGGAGAGTGACCTGCTTCTGCCAGATCACACACTCAAAGGAACAGAAGGCAGGGAAGTCAAGGCATTGAAGCTGGTGTGCCCCTTGCTGCATGGACTTCACTTCTGGAAGGGTAGCATCTCTAGCCTCCTTTCCCTGTTTTGTCAGCCCCTGCTGACAAACGTTTACAAGGAAGTACGTTTACAAAAGAGACTTGTAAGGCGATCTGATGAAGTTTCTTACACCTGGTGTACAAGTTCTAAGGCAGAAAGCCTTTAAATATAAAGCACTGATTACTTAAAAATTTGACACTGCGGGGGCGCCTGGGCGGCTCACTGGGATGGGCTCTCTGCTCAGCAGGGAGCCTGCTTCCCTTCCTCTCTCTTTCTGCCTGCCTCTCTGCCTACTTGTGATCTCTGTCAAATAAATAAATAAAATCTTTAAAAAAAAAAAAAGAATTTGACACTACCGATCAATAATATACTTATTTTTTTAAAGTAATCTCTTCACCCAACATGGGGCTCAAGCTCATAACCCTGAGATAGAGTAGCGCTCTTCTGACTGAGCCAGCCGGGCACCCCGATCAACAATTTACTATAAAGTAAAGACCAACAGAACAGGATTGATAAAATCAATCCATTCATTATCTCCTGCATGGTTTTGCTTATCATCAATACTGTCCTGCAAAATAATTACTTCTTGCTAAAAGGTATAGTCTGTATCTAAAATGAGAACTTATTCTCTCCCAGGGGGAAGTCTGAACAAATAGAAAACTAATCACAGACAACAGCATAGACTCTTTATAGAGAATCAGAGGTAACAATGCTTGAGGATTATCCTCCTACCTCCCTGAAGAGGGAGAAACATAACACAATACCTTGTATTTAGGGGTACTTACTACTTCCTCTAAAACTTAACATTTACTTCCTGTGTCATAGGTTTGCTGTTTTTATTGGGAGTCAATCAAACTACTCAGGATAAATGACTCTAACAGCCTATTAAAAAGCCAAGTTAATTTTGGTAATACTTGACAAAGAACTTGTACATTAACGTCAGAGCTGAAAGGTTATCATACCAATTGTGTACAAGTTAAATTCTTTCATAGTAATACTACAGAGCAAATCTGGGTGGGGTATAGTCATCTTCCAAGGAAGATGTTTTGGTGACAAATTACAGTTTCTATTCCTATAAGGAAGATAACTACAGGATGGTCTCAAAATGATTAGGACTATACATTAGTCTGATCTTTTGACCTTTCAGTGAATGACATGTCAAAGTAGGAACCAATAAAATATAATATTTGGGTGAGGCACTATTATGATTGGGATTTCTATGGTATACAGGTTTTAAAGTATAAAGATGATTTTTAAATACTTTCTATTCCTGAAATTACACAGTCCATTCAGACTTCCTTAACCAAAAGGCAACTAAAACAGAAACAGCGTATTTACCCACCAAGTTCATATTCTACTATTCCAAGATCTTCAAACATCAAACACATATGTAAACGTTGATACATGCTGTGAATGTTTAGTCTATCCATAATGATTTCCTAATGCACTATTATAAGGGCCAGGACCACATCTGTTTTATTAATTACTGTATCTGTCAGTGTCTATTACAATAAGTAGAACCTCAGTAACTATTTGTTGAGTTTAAAAAACAAAATGCTCACTAGTTTTCTGAAGATTTTTCTATTAGTCCATAAATTATGTCAATATTAGTGTTTATAATATGATGCTTATAATTCTGCTCCTGGAATGAGTCATATCTTCATTGGTGATTCATTACATACAATACCAGTATTTCCCAAACCATACTTCATTTCTTTGTAAACTGTGGCCACAGAACAGAATGAAGAACGTGAGGTCTTTGTCCTGTTTAATTGGTCAAGGAACTAGAGAAATGAGGGTCTGTTGTTTGTACAAAATGAAACTACTGGCAAGTTTACATGGGGATGGGGAGAATTTTTAATCTGCCTCAAAAACATTGTGATAATTTCTTCTGGCTATTTCTGTTTGACCAGAAAGGAACCAGGAAGCATAATTTGCCAATTTTAAAATGCATTTAAGGACAGTTCATCTTCTTACTGGCTATGAGAAATGGATTGGGATAACTTTACCTGTCAATAAGTGGGAAAGTTTTGTTGTTTTTTTTCCTCAAATAGTCTAATGGATTGAAATGAGGTCATGTCCAGGCTCCTGCTGTTTTATATAAACGTTAAGAACTTCCTTTTATTTGCAGAGATACAGGAGGTGTAGTTCATTATGTTCTACCCGAGTCATTCCATAAGAAGTATGAAAGAGGTTGAACTCTTTTTAAATTCAACTTCCAGCATCCATTAATTCCAAAATTTATAGTGTATTCTTGCAGCATTTTCCATCCTAGAACAGCAATGACATCAGAAAAGAGGGAAAGGAAAACCAGCTTGCCAGGGGTTGCAGTGATGGCAAGACAACCTAAGGGAGGACAGAGTACATATATATTAGGTCCTCATTCCTTATAGACCAGAACAAATATTCAGTTTCACAGGACTCATCTTTAGTCCCACAAAGTGTTTTTTGTTGGGGTTGGGGGAGTGGCACAATGATCAGACTAAGGAAAAAACATTATCAAGTCACTGGAAAGTCATTTTTCTGCTGTTTTTGAGTCATTTGGATTGGATCACTTTAAATCATCAAATTATTATTCATCACGGAACTGAATTGAATGCCTCACAACTTTAACAAAAGTAGGAAATACTGTATCATACCATTCCCTACTTTGAGCCCAATATGTCTCACAGGGGATACAGGGGGATAGCATTTTCTAATTAGGTTAAAGTTGTACAGTCTCCTTAAATACTCAGTCCAATCAAGTTCAAGCAACATTTATTGATGTTAGATTTTCATGCATAGCACTGAGCTAGCCTAGGAGCCAGCTAAATATAACCAAACCCTAGCTTGTGGGAGCACATAAACTTCATCACTGAAGTACCAGGTGAAATTTACTTATTGGACAGTGAAATTATTCATTCTGGTAAAGATATGGCCCAAATTTTCTTCTTTAACAGAAGTCAGTAGAAAAACTGGATTTTATAATTTTATGATAATCCACTTTTTTTTTTTTTAAAGATTTTATTTATTTATTTGACAGAGAGAAATCACAAGTAGGCGGAGAGGCAGGCAGAGAGAGAGGGAAGCAGGCCCCCTGCTGAGCAGAGAGCCGGATGCGGGACTCGATCCCAGGACACCGAGATCATGACCTGAGCCGAAGGCAGCGGCTTAACCCACTGAGCCACCCAGGCGCCCGATAATCCACTTTTATAATACAAGTCAGCAGGGGGGAAATGGGTCAAAAGATTTCTTAAAAACAAAACAAAACAAAACAAAACCTGGCGCCTGGGTGGCTCAGTGGGTTAAAGCCTCTGCCTTCGGCTCAGGTCATGATCTCAGGGTCCTGGGATCGAGTCCCGCATCGGGCTCTCTGCTCAGCAGGGAGCCTGCTTCCTTCTCTCTCTCTCTGCCTGCCGCTCTGCCTACTTGTGATCTCTCTCTGTCAAACAAATAAATAAAATCTTTAAAAAAACAAACAAACCCTGAATGGCTGGAATTTCAACATATTTCCTTGAACACACAGAAAAGGTAGTATAATTTAGGCTCTCTGTTTAAAAAAATTTATTTATTTGACAGAGAGAGATCACAAGTAGGCAGAGACGCAGGCAGAGAGAGAGGGAGGAGGAAGCAGGCTCCCTGCTGAGCAGAGAGCCTGATGCAGTGCTCGATCCCAGGACCCTGAGATCATAACCTGAGCCAAAGGCAAAGGCTTAACCCATTGAGCCACCCAGGCACCCTAGGCTCTTATTTTTAAAAAGGAAGGCTAAGAAGAATTTCAAAATAGTTTCAATTTTTAAAAATTCTTACAATGTTTCACAAACATTAGACACAGGAACTAGAGTCACCCTGAAAATAATTCCAGTCCCTGACAGAAAAGTTCTACTGATGCTTTATATGTGGGAGGAAAATGGATTAAGAGATTTCTTCCCCCCAATTATTAGAACCATCATATTTCGGCATGGGTGCAAATACAACTGCTTTGAGAGAGACAAATGTTGCAACTGTGGCAATTCAAGTCTTTTCCACAATCTAGACGCAACCCGCTTCCAGCCTCATTTCCTGCCTGAGTGATCATACATTCCAGTTAGCTAATTTTTCATGCCTCTGTGCCTTTGCCAAGGATGCTTTTCTTCCTATTCCTCAGCCATCCAAATCACACTTTTTTTATAGGACCCTGCTTGACTGTTACCTCAGTGTTGCCACTCTCCTCTGTCCTATTGGACTTGGTACCTACCTCTTCCTGAGTTTGTTTTGTTTTAGGGGAGGGCTGATTCCTCCCCACCCCACGCCCAGTAGACTGAGGCCTATTGGGTTAATATGTTTAAATATGCTTCAGCACTCACTGGTTATAGTGCTTGTCACACAGATGATGAATAACTTTCTTTTAAGTAAAGAAATGCCAAATAGCCTTTTATTGGCTGAGGGTTAGGAATACAAAGAATAACTTCAGAAAATTTCATTTAAAGATACCCAAAATTCTTTTTGAAATTTCCTACTTGTTTAATATTTCTGTGCTGAATATTTAGGAGTAGGAGGCATATATTAAACTCCTACATGTGTCCCCTGTACCATGCTTTGTACTTTACATGCACTGTCATTTAGTATTAAATCATAGCACTCCTATAAGATAGGTGTGATTATTATAGTCATTTTATAACAAGGAATTGCCTGAGGATATATATAGCTAGTGAGTAAGACAGCCAGGACTGGAATCCCAGTCTTTCTAACTCAAATCTGTGTTCTTAACCACTGTATTTATCAAAAACAAACAAAAAGACAAAAAGTATCATAAAAACATACAACTATCCAACATTTTGGGGAAATCATTTATTGAGAAGTTTTATAACCTCTCTCAATCTTTATCTTTGTAAATATGACTTTTTTGCACTTTTGTTATAATGCAATTTTTCTTTCATTGCTTGACATTATTTTATTCACATTTTTGTTTGAATTTACATAGGACACATCTGTCATTCTATCATGATACTCCATTTAATAGACTGATCATCACTGACTCAGCCACTTCCTAAAAAGCTTTCATGGATGCAGGTAAAGAAAAAATTTTCTGAATTTCCTATCCAAACAAAATCACTATCTTGGTCAGACACATGCCTTCTTTAGTCCTAGATGTGAAGAAGATATTCTCTTCAGTTAGTCCAATTAATTCAGAAGCAACATAACAAAGAAGAAAATGGGATGTAAGTTTCTTTGCAATTGTAAAGTACTTGAAGGAAGTTTTACTCTTAGAGATAGAACAGAAAATAGGAGAAGCAAATTTCTTCCAAGAGTGAGAACATTTTTTGTTTCCTTATTTTATAAGGAAGAAGGAAGTAATTCTCACTATCTAAACTCATAAAAGGTAGGTGAACAGTGATCTCTTCACATTTCAAGGTTGCAATACTCTTAAGGTATTTCATTACTTTAATATATGAACACAGAAATTGAGAGATCAGAATACAAATTGGTTGCCAAACAAGGTACTGAGATAGATTTTTTTAAAGATTTATTTATTTATTTGAGAGAGAGAAAGAGTGTATGCACAAGCCAAGGAAGGGGAAGAGGGAGAGAGAGGATTTCAAGCAGACTCCCTCTGAGCATAGAGCCCCACGCTGGGCTCAGTGCCCAAGATCGTGGCCTGAGCCAAAATCAGGAGTCTGATGTCCAACTGACTGAGCCACCCAGGTGCCACAAGGTACTGAGATATATTATGTGGAGATATATAATATGGAGATAACTGATCTTCTGACAGAACTGAGTTACCATGGAAGTGATTTAGTTCTTTGAAGTTAGTCTATTCATGTTGTTACACTGAGCACCAATTATTTTCCAAAGATTTTATTCTAAGATGGGAGTATTTTCCTTTTAAAAGCCACTGGGTCTAAGAGAGAACAAAGTCTCCACACAGAACAAGAGATTAGAATCACAGAGCAATACAATTTGAGAACCTGAAAGATCCTTGAAAATTACAGAAGATTAACTTTCTGAAAAATATGATTACCAATTTGCTTTTTATTCTTATTATTTATTATTATTATTATTTTGGATTTTATTTATATTTTAGAAAGAGAGAGCCAGCATGGGGGGAGGAGCAGAGGAAGAGGGACAAGCAGACTCTGCGCTGAGCATGGAGCCTGATGTGGGGCTCAATCCCATGACCCTGAGATCATGACCTGAGGTGAAATCAAGAGTCAGATGTTTAACTGACTAAGCCACCTACATGCCCCAACCAATTTGTTTTTTAAATGAAATTAAATAGAAGCATACCTTTTAAAGTAAGTGTAGGAAATACTAAAGCATATATATCAGTTCACATTATAATCAACTAAGAAGCAACTAAGAACGAAGGCTTGATGGTATAAGGTGTGCTTAAAAGAAAAGTGTAAAGGAAGGGAAAAAGGAAGACTTACAGGGCATGAGGGCAATAAAAGATGAATAAAGCATCACAGACAAAAAGAAAGTCAGTGAAAAGCAGTAAGGGGACTTTTGTCTTACTCATTTTTGCATTCTAATTCTTGGCATGCAGCTTAGCATAGAGCAGACATTCAATAAATGTTTATCAAAGAGGATAGAAAGAAAGGGCTGAGGGCACCTGGCTGGCTCAGTCAGAAGAGCATGGCAGTTCCTGATCTCGGGGTCATGAGTTTGAGCCCCATGTTGGGGTAGAGATTACTTAAGTAAATAAATAAACTTTAACAAAAAGAAAAAAAAAAGGACTGAGAAGTTCAATGAATATACTTCTTAGAAATCATTATATGGTTCACATGGCTATGGATTCACAATGAGCAACTTAATCTCATTTCTTATGTGAGTTTAGCTAAGTTCATTAACCTCTTGGTTAATTAACTACAGGTTTTTGGTCTAAAAAATAAACTAATTGAACTGGATGATTTTTAGGGTCTCTTCCTTATTCTCTCCTGAAATAGTAACCAAATATAGGTAAATAAAATCAAAGGAAGTTTCTTAGCTTAAATGCTGCTTAACCTAAATCAGTGGTCAGCAGATGCAATTTATATATTTTTATACAACTAAGGCAAATTAGTCCCTTTATTGTTCATATGGTACAAGCAGTCATTCAAAAAAACTTCTAAATAGGTCTCTGTCAGAAGAGCAGTATTAGGAAAGCATTATAAGCAGTTCTGCCCCAATTTTTTTTCTGGCTAGATATATCTTACTGAAATGAGCAGTGTCTCTTACTCCATAGATTCCTGTTTAGTATTAATGATACCAAATAATACTGAGACACTGCATAAAGTAATACAGAAGGATACTTCTAAGAAAGAAAAGTGATTATTTTTCCATTTTACGAAGTAACAGGATTCTGTTCAAGAGACAGAGTTTTTTGTTTTTGTTTTGTTTTTTAGAGGGGGAAAAACATTACTAGGAGAACAATTTCCCCATTCTTTTATGGTAGATAAGGTCTTACACTATACTATACTAACAACTATACTATGCAATGCAAAACAAGAACAGAACATTAAAAGAAAATATGGTTTCATGGAATGGGAGCTGAAGTGGAGAAGACTTCCTGTGCAAAAATTTTTAAATCACCCAGTGATAATTAAAAGTAATAAAAGAATGATGGGATGTGGCACCATGAAATCAGGGTGGGTTAATATCATTTGGAGATTACTATAAAAGAACACAGAAGAAACAGATCTTCCAGAGCCACTTCAAGTATGAACCTATGGGACTCTTCTGTCTTTATTTTAATTACACACACACACACAAAGTACATACTATGTATCATCATATCATCATAATTCAGCATAATTCAAAGTCAGAAGACTAGGAAAAGGAATGTTCCCTGCAGGTCAGGGTTTTGATGACCGGCAAAACACTAGCACGCTTGCACTGCAGTTGTCTGAGCCACACCCAGTCTGCAGTTAAATATAGAATTTAGTTTCTGGAACTATTGGTCTTTTTAACCTTCACAGTCCAACTATTCACTGAAAAAATTAAAAGTAAAAAGGAGAAAGGAAAGAGACTGAAACCAAAGTCCAAATACTAATAAACTGTCCTGGGAAGAGTTCCAAAATGCAGTAAATACAAGAGAATTAAATTACAGAAGCCTCAAGCAACGTTCTACAAACACACTTTACAAACTGATTTGTCTCTTCTATGCTGATTCTACCAGGATGTATAACATACTTACATAAAATGTATTTGTGTACTAGAGCCATGTCTTTAATTCAGATTATATATCTAGGCTATATAACATGTCAGGTTAACAGCAGTTACACCAAATCTGGAGCTATGATTTAATTTTGGTTTGTTATAGTACTGTGGTTGTGATGCTATTTTTGCTTATGAGGAGGTACTATTATCCTAAGAAGCTATTTTTAGATGCTTAAATTTTGAGGGAAGAGATACTCTCAAGCTAAAATTTTTAATACTGATTCTTTGTTGGGAGAATATTTTGGGTTTATTTTTAAAAGTTAATTTTGGAGACAGACAAAAGTTAAACAACAACAAAAAAATGTTTTCCTCGTAATTTCAGAGGGCTCTGGGCTTTAGTAATCATTTTGTTTTATATATTTTTATGGATATCTATATTTTAAATTTATATTTATTTATTTATATCTCACTGAGGATGAAGGTGGAAAGAATTAAGAGGAGCAAAAAACATAGTATAGGAATACTGTTTCCATGAAAAAATAAAATATACAATAGTTTTAATCATAAACAGAGAGGTATTCATTTTGCCTCCACTTTCCTATGCCTGGAATCTAGACACAGATTCATCATTCAGCTACACTGATGAAAATTAAAAGCAGTAAGTACCCTATATACACAAATATGGCTCCAAAACTATTACTCTTAACCACTATACACTATTGCTTCTACCTGTCACAGCTAGGTGCTCTTACATTTATTCTTGTATCTAAAGTCTTCTCCAAATTGTTGCTTCTCTTTCTATTGTACTTAATTGGGCTGAAAAACCCGTATAAGGAGATTTGAAGTATCCTTTTATATATCTTCCTTGAAACCAGAATAGATGCAGAGGTCTCATTCCTTTGTGTCCTGGTCATATCCTAATACTCCAGAGCCACATCTGTTTCCACAGCTAAAAGAATACCCTGCCCAAACTGCAGAAAGGGTAAAGGAAAGGAAAAAAGAAAAGAGTACATTAGAAGTCTTGCTCCTAGGCCACAAAGCCTCCAACACTTCTGACCATAAACTCAAAAGACGTTTCAAGTCAACTAGGTTCATCATCCCTCTAACTCCTATCATCTGTAAGTATATCCTTCTCTGTCCCCAGCGCTTTGCCTCATATCTAGTGAGTACTTTGTTGAATGAAATGAACCAAAGGATAGTTAGGTTTGCTGAATAAAAACCACATTTGAGTCTGACATTACATTATTTGCACATGCAGCTATTTCTGACATTATGATATAGATATTTTCTGCCCTTGTGAATAGGTAAACTACGGAGGTAAGCCTCCCTCAGGGCCAGCACAGAGCATATACTATATAAATAAATGACTGAATGAATAAATATTATTCAATTATCTAATTCTATTTTAACCATTTAAATCTGGTCAGGTCCTCCTTAAACAACTGTAACAACAATCTTTCCGATTATGGAAAATTTCAAATCTATATATGTTTGTGGACTCCTCTGAGTGTTTCCCTCTCCTCATTTAAACAGAAAGCACATCATCATGGGAATGAGGATGCGAGTTTGCAGAGAGAACAAAGTGTGAAATAATTCTATAGAAGATTGGGAAAGACTGAACCAGGTGGGTTCAGTATACTATGATTGTCTGGCAGAATTAAAGAGCCACTTGAGGTTCATGGTCATGAATTTAAAATGAGATCAGTCCGCAGGGTTTTAAACTCTTCTCCAGCCATAGTTAGCTGCAAAAATGCAAAAACAGTATAAGGAAAAATGCAAGATAGATTTGACCAGGATTCATTCATATCCGTGGTTTTAACTGCACCTGATGTAATGGTGCCTCCTAAGTCTCCATTTCTAAAGGCACTGAGCTCTCCTAATATCTTGAAGTGAGTTCACAGTCAAAGCTCGAAGTAGAAAGAACTTTAATGGAAAAAGAATACTGGCTCACCACTGGTTATGAGGAAGGTGTTCTACTGTGTGCTTTACAATACAGTGATCTCATAAAATTCTTCTCATAACAGCATCTCCATTTTATAGAAAACTGAAATTCTTAACATTAAGATGAAGCTGGGACTAAATGGTAAGTCTATATGACTCTGAAGCCCATCCACTTCTTACTCTATCATAATACTTAACTCTTCTTTTTAAAATATTGCAGTTGGGGTTAAGAGATGTTGAATGAGGGACGCCTGGGTGGCTCAGTTGGTTAAGCCTCTGCCTTCGGCTCAGGTCATGGTCTCAAGGTCCTGGGATCGAGACCCGCATTGGGCTCTCTGCTCAGCAGGGAGCCTGCTTCCCTCTTTCACTCTGCCTGCCTCTCTGCCTACGTGTGATCTCTCGCTCTCTGTGTCAAATAAATAAATAAAATCTTAAAAAAAAAAGAAAAGAGAGAGATGTTGAATGATTTGTCCAAAGTCAAACTATTTTCTAATGGTATAGATTCTGTCTCCCAGAGGAATGTTCTACAAACATCATCAGTATTAAGCTCTCTTTTACACTTTCTGCTTTGTCATCTCTATGTTCCATCTGTAACTAGGTTAGGCTGTTCTTTTCTTCATAGTTTTTCTGATACCTATTACTTTCTATCCATTTTGTTTCCCCTTTGCCTTGAAATTACAGCTGGGGCGCTCATCATCCATGCATAGAAACTCTAACGGCCTCCTAGCTGGCCTCCACTTATCCTTCTTCCAATCCATTTATATGTGGGCTAATCATGGCCACTTCCTTTCTCTGAGGCTCTTGTTGATAAACTGTGAATAATAAAAATATATACAGTACAAAATTTTGAAGGTCAATCATCATACAGAATAATTATCAATAAGATCAATAATTATATACAAACTATAAAATCCCACTCAAATATAAGTTATTATTGCCTTAAGATATATGAGGGCAGATACTACAGTTTATAATTATTTTAAATTTATTTTCCCTTGGCTCTAGGCATCTGGTATATGTGTTCAAATATATATTTGATTGGCTGATTTCTTGCCTATCTTCCATATTCCCACTAATATTACCTAATGGACCAATCTGATCAGGTACAATCTCCTTTATGAAAAAGCCAGAACACCAAAACTGTGGGATAATTAAGCACGGTACTTACTTAATTATAGCATGCACAGTATGACTAAGTCTTGTATAATCAAGTAGAGATGCTCTTAATGAAAAACCCTATGTCCCACCATAGAGAACTTCATGATAATCTAGAATATTCTTTCTCTGATTCTCTAATTAGTGAACTTCTATCATCCATCAAAATGCAGCCAGACTGTCATCATTTTGTTAAAGTCTTACTCCTTCCTCTGTTGTTTGCATCTCATGGACCCATACACTCAAGTACTCATCCTTATTAACAGCATTTACTCCTCAGTTCTATAATTGCTTATACAGTAGTGCTCCCCCAAGTTTGTGAGGGACTCTATTTCAGGGTAACTAAAGAGTTGATGAGGGAAAGTTCTTTAGGGAGGAATTCAGCTAATTAATGTAGAAGAAATGAAAAAAATTGGAATACAACTGTTACAAAACCAAAAAGTGACTAGGAAAAAAAATCATCAGTGGATGACAAAACAATGGTTTTCAATCTTGGCTGTACTTTAAAATCACTTGGGAACTTTTCAAATATACCTTTATCTATCTATATGTCCCAGTTGGTCAAGGGTAATGTCTCACTGATATTTTTAAAAGCTCCCAGGTGATCCTAATATGCAGCTAAAGTTAAGAATCACTGCCCTCAAACTATTCATTAAATGGGAAACTTTCTAATAAGTGGATCAAGATGACAGCACTGAATCCCATGATTAATCTTATAGTTACTAAAAATGGGACAAGCAGACATAATGTGCATCCTTACATGATGTACTGTGAAGAACAAAGTAGCAGTTATGTGCCAAAAGAGCTAAATTAGAATCTAATGAGGACTCTAGATCTAACTACCAATCTACAGAAAATACGAGGTCATGTTAAGAGACACATATGAGGATGTAACTGGCCAAACTTAAACTGTGGGAAATTCAATATGACAAATGCCTTAGCATTTTTTTTTAAAGATTTTATTTATTTATGTGAGAGAGAGAATGAAAGAGAGAGAGAAAGCATGAGAGGGGAGATGGTCAGAGGGAGAAGCAGAGTCCCTACTAAGCAGGGAGCCTGATGTGGTGGGACTCAATCCCAGGACTCCAGGATCATGACCTAAGCTGAAGGCAGTCGCTTAACCAACTGAGCCACCCAGGGCCCTGTCTTAGTGTCTTTAACAAGTAAACAGCACTGGGGCACCTGGGTGGCTCAGTGGGTTAAATAAACAGCATTAACAAAATGTGTGCGTGTGTGTGAGGAACTGTTACAAACTAAGAGACTCAAAAGACACAGCCACCAAATGCAGTGTGTAAAAATACATTTGATAAACAGGTAAATGAATGAATGAATGAATGAATGAGTGAGTAAATGAATGCTAATAAAGAAGAAATCCAATCATTATAAATAATAAATTGTTTAATCATATACTCTGAAAAGCAGGGTGAGATGTGTGAAAGGATGCAGAAGTAAAATAATTATATGGGAACTAGTGAAATATTTATCTGTTTCTTAACCGTCATACAGAAAACTTTCTAAAATATTTCAGTGGACTTAATGTTTGGTTTTTAATTTATATTTCTCTTTGCCTTATGACTTTGAGTAAAAAGAAAAACAAAAGCAAATCATTATGGGGCAAACATAACCATTATTTTTTCGATTGGGGATGAGATACAGTTGTTCTGTATCAGAGCTGTCTAAAAAAATTTTCTACAATGAGAAATATTCCATATAAAATTTTCTGTGATAGAAATACTGTCTAAAACTATAATCAGCAGCCATATATGACTACTGGACACTTAAAATGTGGCTAGTGTGACTGAGGAACTGAATTTTAAATTTTATTTCATTTTAAGTAATTTATATTTAAATAGATACTCATCGCCACCATATCAGACCGTGCACTTCTATTTGATTACAACTCTTCTCTCTACCTGCAATATTTGCTCTTTCCTTATACCTAAGTGACCCTTACCACATCCCCTATTATAAGATGTCACACCATGGTGAACCTTTCCTTTCAAACATACATTACATTACAGTTTTACCTTGATTTTTGTGATTATCTGATTAATGTCTGTGTCTCCAACCTGATTGTAAACTCAAGACTGCAGGAATTATTTACGTTCACGATCGCATTGTAGAGTGACACTCATTTGCTAAAGAAAATGCTATTATCAGATAACACTGTATAGTTGAGTTTTTGTGATAATGAAGACTTTTCATTTCTCATAATTCCATGAAGTTTGGTAAGATCTAGATCCTTAACACACACACAAACACACACACACCATATACACACATGCACCATATATATATATATGACAGTAGAGAAAACTGTACCATGAACTCCCAAATAAACATTACCAGGCTATCAACTTATAGGTACATTCTTTGTTTTATCCACACCCTTGCCTCTGCCTTTCCACTTTGTGTTACATTGAAGTAAATGAAAGATAACGTATCATTTCATATTTTTCTAAAAGACAAGAACTCTAAATTTTTATAAATGTACCACCAATTACATATAAGCAACCATTATCATAACTGAAACAAGAATCACCATTTATACAGTGTTCAAATTTCCTCAACTAGTTAATGTATTAAAAAAACTTGAAGAAACTTAGTTATTATGTTCTTAGGGTCTCTCACATCATGAACTTTGTTGATCTGAATTACCCATAGTATCATTTAACAGAACTTTGTTCCATATCTCCTACACACCTGGAGCTGGACCTAGAGGTTTGATTTGTTTCAGCTTCAATTTTGTTAGAAAAACACTCTATGTGGGTGGTGGTATTTACATCCTCCAAGAGGTACATATTGCCTGGTTGTCTTTGTTAACAGCTATTCATGATCATTGTCAGATCTATTATTTCATTAGGAGTTCACAAAATGATGACACTGTAATTATATTATTCCTTTTTCATTTATTAGTTGGACATCCTTCATTAAAGAAAGCCTTTTTTGTTCATTAGTGATAAAGTTCATACACAAAACACAAGTTAAAGGCTCAGTTCTTTCCTTTTACCACTTTGAAATTTAGTTGGTCTCTAACATTTAGTCTCTAACATACTTTAGGTGTGACCAATAATTTTTTTTAGTATCTTTATCACATACGGATTTTTAATGAGTTTGCTGGGCTTCAATCTATTACCACTGGTGTTACTACTAATGTTCAAATTATTTCCATCTTTGGATAAGGGGAGCCTCTTCAAGTTAGCTCCTGAGTCCTTTTGATATCACTCACTTATCTATAATGGCCTTCTTGCTTTAACAAGTTCTTGGTCTTATGATGTACATTTCTTGTTCCAAGTCTAGAATCAATCCAAGGAGTGTTAATGGTACCTATGACCACAGTCTGGGTCCCAGGCCTCCTCATTTAGGCTGATCGTTGTCTATGGGCTTTTTGAGTAAGTAAAGATGGAAAGTACACCCCTCCTTTTTTTTTTCAGGAGAAACTACAACAAATTCACATTATTATTTCTAATTCACATTCAAGATTTTAGGATTTCCCACCAAAATTATGGCTGGCTTCTCAACAGAAGTTGACAAGCTGATCCTAAAATTCATATGAAAATACAAAGGATCCAGAATACCTGAAATAATCCTCAAAAAGAAGAAAGTGGAAAATTCTTATATCCAGATTTCAAAATTTACTATCGGAAAACAGTAATTATAACAGTGTGGTATATAGATCAATGGAACAGAAGAGAACTGAAGAGTCCCCTCAAATTTACAGTCAATTGATTTTTGACAAGGGTGCCAAGAGTAATCACTGGGAAAAGAACAGTTCTTTCAACAGTATGGGACAACTGGATATCCACATGCAAAAGAATGATGTAGGGTCCCTACCTCACATAATATGCAAAAATTATCTCTAATGGATCAAAGACCTAAATGTAAGAGTTAAAAGTATAAAATGCTTGGGAAAAAAACACAAAAGTAAATCCTGTGCTTTGATTTAGGCACAACTTTCTTAAATAAGATAATAAAGGTACAAGAAGCAAATGAGAAAATAAACTGCACTTCATGAATATTAAAAGCTTGCATGCTCCAAAGGTCATCACTGAGAATATGAAAAGACTATCCACAGAATGGGAGAAAATATTTGGAAACCATGTGCATCAGACTACGTTGTCTGCAAGAGACTCATTTTAGACAAAAAGATACCTCCAGATTGAAAATGAGGGGATGGAAAACCATTTATCATGCTAATGGACATCAAAAGAAAGTTGGGGTGGCAATCCTTATATCAGACAAATTAAATTTTAATCCAAAGACTGCAATAAGAGAAAGATACTATATCACAATTAATGGTCTAATAATTATAAATATTTATGCCCCTAACATGGGAGCAGCCAATTATATAAACCAATTAATAACAAAATTAAAGAAACACATCAATAATAATACAGTAATAGTAGGGGACTTAACACCCCACTCACTACAATGGACAGATCATCTACACAGAAGATCAACAAGGAAACAAGGGCTTTGAATGACACACTAGACCAGATGGACTTCACAGGTATATTCAGAGCATTTCTTCCTAAAGTAACAGAATACACATTCTTCTCCAGTGCACTTCGAAAATTCTCCAGAATAGACTACATACTGGGTCACAAATCAGGTCTCAAATGGAACCAAAAGACTGGAATCATTTCCTGCATATTTTTAGACCACAATGCTTTGAAACTTGAACTCAATCACAAGAGGAAATTTGGAAAGAACTCAAAAACATGGCAGCTAAAGAATATTCTACTAAAGAATGAATGGGTCAACCAGGAAATCAAAGAAAAATTTAAAAAATTCATGGAAACGGGGGCACCTGGGTGGCTCAGTAGCTTAAGCATCTACCTTCAGCTCAGGTCGTGATCTCAGGGTCCTGGGATCAAACCCTGCATTGGGTTCCCTGCTCAATGAGGAGCCTGCTTCTCCCTCTCCCTTTATCTGCCACTCTCCCTGCTTGTGCTTGCTTTCTCTCTTTCTGTCAAATAAATATATAAATAAATCTGTTTATGGAAACAAATGAAAATGAAAACACAACTGTTCAAAACCTTTGGGACGTGGGAAGTATACAGCAATACAAGCCTTTCTTAAGAAACAGGAAGGGTCTCAAATATACAACCGAACTCACCTTATACCTAAAGGAGCTGGAGAAAAACAGCAAATAAAGCTAAACTCAGCAGGAGTAGAGAATTAGTAATGATTAGAACAGAAATCAATGAAATCGAAATCAAAAGAACAGTATAAGGGATCAACAAAACCAGGAGCTGGTCCTTTGAAAGAATTAATAAAATTGATAAATCCCTGGCCAGAATTATCAAAAAGAAAAGAAAAGGGCTCAAATAAATAAAATCATGAGTGAGAGAGGAAAGATCAAAACCAAAAACGAAGAAATACAAACAATTATAAGAACACATCGTGAGCAACTCTATGCCAACAAATTGGACAATCTGAAGAAATGGATGCATTTCTAGAGTCATATAAACTACCAAAACTGAAACAGGAAGAAACAGAAAACCTGAACAGACCCATAACCAGCAAGGACGTTGAAGTAGTAATCAAAAACCTCCCCAAAAATAAAAAGTCCAGGATTGGGTGGCTTCCCAAGGGGAATTTCACCAAATATTAAAAGAAGAACTAATACCTAGTAACTAAATCCTAGAAGAGAACACAGGTACCAACCTCTGTGACCTCAACCGCAGCAACTTCTTGCTAGACACATCTCCAAAGGCAAGGGAAACAAAGGCATAACTGAACTATTGGGTTTCATCAAGATAAGAAGTTTTTGCACAGCAAAGAAAACAGTCAACAAAACCAAAAGACAACAGACAGAATGGGAGAAGATATTTGCAAAAGACATATCAGATAGAGGGGTAGTACCAAAAATCTATAAAGAATTTATCAAATTCAACACCCAAAGAACAAATAATCCAATCAAGAAATGGGCAGAAGATATGAGCAGACTTTTCTCCACAGAAGATATTCAAATGGCTGACAGACACATGAAATTATGCTCTACATCACATGACATCAAGGAAATACAAATCAAAACCACAATGAGATACTGCTTCATCACAACGGTCAGAATGACTAAAATTAACAAGTCAGGAGACGACAGATTGGTGAGGATGCAGAGAAAGGGGAACCCTTTTACACTGTTGGTTAGAATGCAAGGTGGTACAGCCCCTTGGAAAACAATATGGCAGTTCCTCAAAAAGTTGAAAATAGAGCTACCCTATGACCCAGCAATGGCACTGGTAGGTATTTACCCCAAAGATAAAAATGTAGTGATCTGAAGGGGCACTTGCACCCCAACGTTTATAGCAGCAATGTCCACAATAGCCCAGATGTCCACCATTAGATGAATGGATAAAAGAAGACGTGGTCTATATAAATAATGGAATATTAGTCAGCCATTAAAAAATGAAATCTTACCATTTGCAATGATGTGGATGGAACTAGAGGGTATATGCTAAACAAAATAAGTCTATCAGAGGAAGACAATTACCCTATGATCTCATTTATATGTGGAATTTAAGAAACAAAATAGAGGATCATAGGAAAAGAGAGGAAAAAAATAAAGCAAGATGAAATCAGAGAGGAAGACAAAGCCTAAGAGACTCCGAATCACAGGAAACAAACTGAGGGCTGCGGGAGGGGAGGAGTGGTAGGACGATGGGGTAACTGGGTGATAGACATTAAGGAGAGCACATGATGTGATGAGCACTGGGTACTGACGAATCACAGACCTCTACCTCCAAAACTAGTACTGCATTACATATTAATAACTGAATTTAATTTTTAAAAAGATTTTATTTATTTATTTAATAGAGAGAGAGAGATCACAAGTAGGCAGAGAGGCAGGCAGAGAGAGAGGGGGAAGCAGGCTCCCTGCTGAGCAGAGAGCCCGATGTGGGGCTTGATCCCAGAACCCTGAGATCATGACCTGAGCCCAAGACAGAGGCTTAACCCACTGAGCCACGCAGGCACCCCCTGAATTTAAATTTTAAAAATTCAATAAATAAATAAAATGTCAAGGTACAAAAAAAAAAGTATTTGAAACCATGTATCTTATAAGGAACCCCTATCTAGAACATATAAAGAATACTTACAAATGAATATAAAGACAACCCAATTTAAAAAATGAGCAAATGATCTGAATAGACATTTCTCCAAAGATGAAACAGAAATATCCAATAATCATATGAAAAGATATTCATCATCACTGGTTAGAGAAATGCAAATAACAACCACAGTGAAAATCTACTTGTTCACATACTAGGAAGATTAGAACCAGTAAGACAGCAAAACAAATGCTGGTGAGAAACTGGAACCATCATATGGTGCTCAATGGAATGTAAAATGGTATATATGCTTTGGAAACTGTCTGGCAGTTTCTGAAAAGGTTAAACACAGTCACCATATGACCCAGCAATTCTGCTTAGTATACAAATTTCATTGATGGCAGCATTACCAATAAAAGATAAAAAGTGGAAACAACCCCAAATGTCCAACAATTGATGACTGAATAAATTATGAGTGAATAAATGAATGAAATCATAATAAATAATGAAACAAATAAATGAAATGAATGAATAAAATATGGCATATCTATAGAATGGACTGTTCTTTGGCAACAAAAAGAAATAGAATACTGAAATGACCTACAACATGGATGAACCCTGATAACATTATACTAAGTGAAAGAAGTGAGTCAAAAACAGCCAGGTTTGTTTGATTCCATTCATATGAAATGTCCAGACTGGCCAAATCTATATACAGGGAAAGAAGATTAATGGTTATGTAGGGTTGGGGAGGATGAGGGAGAAAGGAGGGACTGCTCCTGGGTACAAGAGTTTTTTGGGGGGGTGAAGAGAATATTCTAAAAGTGACTGTGGTGATAGTTGCATAATTGTAAGTACACTAAAAAGCACTGAGTAGTACATTTTAATTAGTTGAACTGTATCTCAATAAGGCTGTTATTAAAAAATACAAACAAGATAAATTTCTATATGCACACACATACACAAAAGATTATAGTGATTTACTTAATTATTTTATGTTTATATGTTCTACACTGAAAAACTTGATTCCTAATAACACTATGATTGTCTTACCTATATCTATATCTACACAAATAAAAATAGTACCTGAATAACATTATTAATATTACCAACATTAGTAAAAGCAAGGTAAGACTTTTTTGTAGTTCTTTTTATTCCTAAGCTGTATTCCACCAAGACGCATAGTCAAAATACTGTGTTATAAAGCTATTCAACACAGTTCATGAATGTTTAGGTCATACTTTTGTTTCCTTTTAGTTTTTTTAGGGGTCACCTTCCCCCCCAAAGTAATCTTGTTCTATAATTACATAGAATATCTATATGATTACAATGTGAAAACATGGTATATTTAGACGAGTTGAGCTTCTATTCTTGTTCCCTCCAATCTGTGTTTTTTTCTCTTCTATTGGTAACCATTTTACTTATTTTATGGTGTACTCCTTCATCTTAAAACAAATTATAAGGAAACACATAAATGATAGCCTACTATATACAACTGACACTGCTTTTTTTAACATTATATTCTGAAGATCACTGTATATAAAAAGTATTCATTCTGATGGATAGAAAAATGTGAAAAAGCCTTACAAAATATTTCATAGTGATAGTACAGAAGGACACAGTATGATTTTCATTCTGTAGAAAGGAAAACTCATTCCCTTTGCTGCTGTGTAGCACTCTATTATTTGAGCCTGGGCATTCAACGTATAATTCACTGTAATTTATTCACCTAGTCCACTACTGATAGACACACAGGTTGTACTCAATATTTTAATATTATTGCAAACAGGGATGCTGTATTTACACTTCTATCAGTTTATCTCTGGGATCATTTTCTAGAAGTGAGAATGCTGAGACAAAGGGCAAATCCGTGGGTAACTGTCCCCAATACTATCAAATTCCTGTCCATGGAAGTTGTTACACTTTGCATTCCCACAAGCCGTGTATGAGAGTGCCCATTTCCCTACAGCTCAATCAATAAAAAAATGTTATGGAACCTTTGGATTTTTGCCAATGTGATAGGAGAAGAATAGTGTCTCAGTATAATTTTAATATGAGTTTCTCTTACTATGAGTTAAACTGAACATTCTTTTATATGTTTAAGAGGCATCTGCATTTGTTTTTCTGCAGGTATCTAGTTTCTACAGAGTTGGTGGTCTTCCTTCTCTTTTAAAAGTTGTTTATATATCACAGATAATAATATGCAGCAAACACTTTTTCCAATTTTTCTTTTTATTTATTTTTACCTTGTTTATAGATATTTTTCTCCCCAAAGCTTTTCTTTTAATGTAAATAATCAAATTTATTGATCCTTTCCCATATTTTGGATTTTGAGTTCTAGTTAGGAAAAATTTTACCATTTCCAGGGGATCTGTATTTTCTTCTATTATTTTATACGGATTCACTTTTTTTGATTCATTTGAAACTTGTTTGGTGTATGGTATGAAGAATGAATAATTTTTGACTTATACTAATATATTTGAGTAAGCCTATGAGTTTGCTGGCTTTATAGTCTATGCATGTGTACTTATCCACCAATTCAGTGTACTGAAAAACATCATGCATTGCCAGAGAATTTTATATTCCATGTTAGAAAATAAAAAGTTCCACTTTCACAGAATGAAATCATACCATGATCTACTGCTATTAAAATACTCTGAGAGGCTTTTCCATTTTTGCAACTACTGGAATAAACTACATACTTTCTTACTGGTTGAGCCACGTAAGATAAAATAAAACCAAAGATAACCAATTCCTGGATTAAAGGCATGTATTAATTAAAATGAAGGTTAAAAGGTGAAAATTAAGATTAAATGAGAGTTTTACACAGGGTAAGTGCTCATACTTTTTTCTTTTTAAAGTGGGCTCCATGGCTAGCATGGAGCCCAATGTGGGGCTGGGCTTGAACTCAAAACCCTGAGATCAAGACTGGAGCCAAGATCAAGAGTCACCAGCAGCCTCAATATCTTTGTAACTGATATTTGATCAGTGTGATTCTGTGGGCAGTTTGGCTGCTTTGGAAACGAGGTTCAATTTTGAAAATGTATTAGGAATATCACCTTTCATTTTTAATATTATCAATTTTAACATTAATCTGATCTCATACTGACATTATGTGATAAATGTGTATTGGTATCGTCATGAAAAAATTAAATGGCAGAATCAGTAGCAAAATCAGAACTTACAACCAAAGCTTGTTTTGTACCCGGGTGGAAAATAGATAATGCTGCAAATAATTTAAGATTGATATTATTTAAATTCATTTCTGTTATATACTAAGTTCTGAGGAAATTTTCTGAAACAATCACAGTTTCTAAAAGAGAAATATAACGCAGATTTTAAATGTCAGGGCTCTGGGACGAAAAAGTCTCACTCTTCTACTTTAACTGCTCAAGCATATAAGGATTCGTTATTCAATGAATGGCCTCTACTAGAACTTACAATAAAGAAACTAAGGAAAGCAACATATAACATCAATGAATAATCTACAGTCTCTTTAAGCAAACTTTTTAATTTCAACCAAATCACAAGAACAAAAACCCAGGCCTCAACTTTCACATTTTCAATCTCTGTTTACTTCAGGTAGTGATGTCTAATGAGCTGGGAGATAATCAGAAAAGAGGCAGAAAGGGAGATGGCAAAAGTCCCGGATGACATATGGTTCACCAGTGGCTACTGAAAAACTTCATTTTATAGATGATGAAGTTACTGCTCAAGAGTTTGTGACCTGGACAAAGAGCTGGTTAAGTGCCAAAGCCAAACCAGGGTTTCAGGTCTTTGACTCTATAAGTCAAATGCTCTTTCCAGTTTGCCATTTGACAAGTCAGATTAGATAACTGGGGAAAAAAGTGAAACTGGTTCAATGTAAATATGTATTCTATGTTACCTTAGAAGTTAAACCCAGTTTTAAACATTCAATTCCATTCTTTTCCATTATTTAAATTATTGAGAAATCTCAATATGAAAATCCAATTGTTTTTACCCTCGCCTAATATATTCTTTTTCTCTATATTTAATCTTAGGAAGTAAATACTTTTCTAACAGAAAACATTACCTTATTGAATATAAAACTCTTCATTGAAACAAAATTGCATACACATTACTTAAAGGTAGGAGACTAAAAGGGTAATTCTACTACAGGATCACCCTAAATATACTGAACACTTAATAATCATATTTAATTAATTTATACCATTTCAGATAGGTAAACTGAAGCTAAGGCCTAATTCCAGTCTAAAACATACTGAGTACTTACTATGGATCAGATACTAGTATTAGAGTCAAAAGATAAATTACCAAATCAAAGTAAAAACATGTATTTCGAACCCTTGGGACTAAGCTTATTTAAGCCATTCTCCTGATTGAAAGAAGTAAAATTTTAGTGGACTCTTATGTAAGTATTCAATATTTTTGATGAAAATAAGACTTTGAAGAGTGTTTCTAAAATACAATACCAAGATTTAAATTAAAAAATTCTTCTAAAGTTTCTGAAATTACTGAGAACACTATTAAGTTACATTCACAGATGCTAAGTCCAGTTTTATGACTTCTCAATGGTAAGATCATCTTATTTCAATAATATACATTTATAATATTCCAAAATACATTTAGAGATAGAACGTAGATCCCAAATTACTTGTCTGAAATGAAACTGTCCCAAATCTATCTAAGGTTTCTCTCTTTCCTAAGGTTGGGAGATTGCTCATGGGAAAGGACACATGTACCTTTCCATTACAGCCAGGCACTCCTTTCTCCAGGTAAATCGACTCCCTCGTCGTAGTCGGAAGGTGCCAGATGTGGCAGAGACTGGGGGAGGTGTTTGTCTCCACTCTGGGTCCTCTATTGGAATGGGGGCTGGTCTCATACTTAGTGTAGCCCCTGAAATAAACAAGACATTTTTAGCAAATATCTTGCAATTTACTAAAACCAATGACAAATATAATCATGAACTCGACAACAATAAATTTTTGTCCTTCCATTGGAAATTGCAAGCCAAATAAATTTGATATTTACATTAAAAATAAAAAAGTTCCCTGGGCCTCTCACAGTGCCTGCCCCATGCCAATTCAAACTGTTGCCTTGAAATCATTGCCTACTCTTTATGCCACAGGCTACGGGTACTGAAGCAGTTTGCAGTTTGGGGGAAAAATAATTTGACCCAAACAAAAATCCAAAGGGACAAAAACTTTTCCTTAAAAAGTTTATCATTAATTACTTTAAAATGTCTTTTTTTTGGGGGGGGGGGTCACTTGTCTTTTATCTTTGTTTATGTCATCTTTTGAAACTAAGCCCAAAATCTCTCTTTAGGGAAAAAGGGAAGTATGGTCTTTGGACCAATGACAACTTAGAGTATCTTCTGAAAAATCTTTCTTGAAATTTCTATCTGACAGTTTTAACTCTTTTGAACAATATATACTATATGATCAGAACTTTTCATTACCATTCAAAGGACTCTTCTTATTAAGAAAATGGAGCCCTTAAAGAATGTATGCAGATAGGAGATGAATTTAAAATAACCCTAATTGTTGTAAACTCTCAAAAAAAAAAGTCAAATGTAGCATCAAAGACAGTAAGTAGTATTTGACATTATTTTAGTCTACTAGTTTAACTAAAGTCAGATCTCCATAGGTCTACTATGTGTTAAAGCTATACTGTTTTCTGTTACCTCCTAATAAAAGCAATGGGGGGAAATGTAATTAGGAATTTTATTAATTTAGACTAGCCTTTTCTCAAACAATGAACTGCTGATGACACATGTATTCATTAGTTCACCATTTATCAACACCCCCCCCCACTTTTTTTTGGCTTGCTCTAGGTTAGAAGCTAAGGGGGAAAAAAAAACCCAAAAAACAAAACAAAAAACAAAAAACCCAACATTGTCTCTGACCTCTGTAGACTTATTTCAAAGTATTTAAATATAACTTGGTATGTGTTCACAGACTTCAGTCCCTGGATTTCCCACTGTTCCTTCATTCTGTATATTGTTAAATTCATCTTCCCAAAGCATAATTATGATCATAGCATTCCACTGACCAAAAGCCTTGAAAAAGTTCCCACAGCCTATGGAATAAAATATAAACTCTTAACATTGACCTAGAAAGACAGGTTAGAAATTGTTAGAATTATGTGGAATAATGCACATATTAATAAATATGTATTTATTTCTTCATAACAAGAATCATACCTTATTTATTGTACCTTGTAATTAATACCTTGGGTAGTATTTCTACCTTACTACATATAGATCTCTTTGTAGATCCCCCCCTAATAGCTACATATTTATAATCTGTTATATAGAGGCCCAATATTTTAACAAATCCTGATCTCCCTCTCCAAACCTGTTGTCTTGCAGCCCTTTCCATCTGAGTAAATGGCCATCTCTATTTTTCAAATTGCTTGACTCAAAATTCTCAGATTTATCTTTGACCTCTCTATTTCTCCTACAACATATATCTAGATCATAGCAAACCTGTTAATTTTATCTTCAAAGTATATCCAGAATCAGGTCCATTTATATTACTTCACTTAGCTTTAGAATAAGCCAGCATCAACTCTGTAAAGCTTAACTTCCCGGAAAGGTTCCAAACATGGCCCTTCATAATAAGTCACACCTCCTGGTAAACATGCTCTTGAATTCTAAGCTGGTCCTATGACATGTTTTGACAGCAGAAAATGGAAACAGGTTGAGGCTAGGTCATAAGACCCTTTGCAGCTTCTAACTAGATCTTCTGTAATGCTCGTTCTGGGGGAAGCAAGTTGCCATATAAGAAGTATGACTAACCTGAGACTACAATACTGTAAGGAAGCCCATGTTAGCCACATGGAGTGAAAGATGCCTAGCCAACTCCCAGGTGCCAAAGTTGAGGGGAACAAAGCCATTCTGGGTATTCCGGTCACAGCAGAAACCATGTAGAAAACTGTATAACCCAGCAGATGGAGAAATAAGGCCATAGGCATACACTACCAATACAGCCATGTGGTAGTTAGCCCCCAAGATGGTTCCAAAGGATCCCTGCCCCTGTATTCACCCTGTTGTGTAGTTTCTTCCCAGACGATATACCAGAATTAGTGTGTGTGTGACCAATAACATGTGGAAGAAGTGATGATATGTCACTTTTGCCATTAGATTACAGACTACACCATGGTGTCTGTTCTAGATCCTCTATCTCTTAGATCACTTGCTCAGGGGAAATACAGCTGGCAAATTGTAAGGACACCCAGGGAAGTCCATGTGAGAGAACTTGAAATCCCTGGCAACAGACAGGAAGGAAACTGGGGCCTGCCAACACTCAATGGTAGCAGTCAGTGGCAGATTGTCCAGGGGCTCACAGCTCGACTACAACCTTATGAGAACTCTGAGCACAACCATCTCAGCTAAGCCACTCCTGGATTCGCCACCCACAGAAATTGTGAGATAATAAATGTTTGCTATTTTCAGCTGCTCAGTTGTAGGGTAATATGTTGCACAATCATATAAAACAAATATGAGATATTATAAACATCTCCAGTTGTTTATTTCCCCACATTCCCCAACATACTGAGTACTATGAGTATTATTCTTCACATTTATAAATTTGGCAGGCAAAAAAATTTCTTTTAATACAGAGATTTCACTATTGGTAAAATAGCATCTTTTGTTTACTGAACTTTATATATCTTTTCTTGTGAATTTGTATCTTTTGTCTTTTCTTTTGAGTTATTTATCTTACTGGTGTATTGAAACAATACCAATTGCTAGTCACACAGATTGCAACTTTTTTTCCAGTTTGTCTTTTTATTTATGGTGTGCTTTCTGATCTTAAATTTTATGTAGGCACATTTGTCACCCTCTTGTTTTGTGGTTAATATGCTTTGTATCATTCAGAATATTTTTATAGTTTTCTTATTGTTTAAACCCTTAACAGATACATGATTTCCTATTGTATATGATGTAAAGTAAATATTTAACTTCTTAATTATTAACTTCTTCCTCAAATGGACAAGTATGTCATCACACAATGCTTTAGAGATTCATGGCTTAAATGTATGGCAGACTATGGCCAGCTGCCATAGTTTAACTAAAGTTTTACCGGAACATAGCCATACTCACTCATTTACATGTTGAATTTATATCAAAGTTTTACATATACATTGCATTTGCATCAAAGTTAACAAAGTTTAGGCATAAGGAGAAAATAGAGGGTTGGAGGATTTCAAAGTCTTTGTTTTGGTACTTTTCTAAATGCAAGCAGGAATTTCAGCATAATAAGGGCTCTGGAATCTACCTAAGTTACATTATGTAAATTTTGCTCACTAGTGGTGATAAGAGGTCCAAAGCAGAGCCAAGCAGATATCATTGCTGAACAAGACAGAGGTAAAACCAGATTGGGTAAGGCAGTAGGTCCCCTCATTCAAAGCCTGGTTTCTGTTAAAAGGATATTTTTAGGGCTTTAGTGGGTGAAGGATAGGGAATAGGTGAGTAAATTATAATTAGTAGATTACACTGTAACTATGGCATCTTTTCTTAGTTAAGGGATAAATAGGTATAAATAAAAGAATACAAAGAATCTTAATCATGGTAGTGGGGTTAATTGGTCATGTAACTATTTTTCTTTATAATATTCTGTATTATACAATTTTTCTATACAAAGGAAATTTAAGTGAAATAAATTACTTTAAAATACTTCAAAAGAAATCAAGGAAACTTATGCACAGATGGGTGGAAACTCAGTAATTTCAAACTCGTAAACATACTGAATTTGAAACATAATATTATCACATTACTTTTGAGGTTTTTTTTCCCTTGCTCCTTTTTCTTTTTCAATGTAGCAGTATTTAAAAATAGCACAAGCAGCATTCTGGAAACACTCCAATAAACACAGATTTGTTCTAGAAACCTTAGTTAATCTTGCTCTAGTCAAAGCGATGGAGAGCAATGAATAATCCAAGAATGGGTTCAAAATTATAGACTCTGACAGAAAAATACAAAGATACTAGAATACAGAAACAATGTAACTTTAAACCCCTCTGAAATAAAATACGGGATTTCTGGATTGGCTATGAAGAACCCACTTTTTGTTTCTCCTTACAGGAATTTTCCTTCCAGAAACATTTTTTTCCCCATCTTGTATCTGGGCTCTCATTAAGAACAAAATTTTGCACATTAATCTAGCAACTCTAAACCCAAGAGGAAAAAAAGTCTTTTCCTAATTTGCTGATAGATTTCTAATTTTGATAAATGTTCTCTTTGCATATATGATAATTTTCTTATCAGGTTTACTTCTGAGTGAGCCTTTGCCAGTCAACTAATATAATATGACTACAAGCATGTCATTACTATCCTGTTCACAGAAATTAGCTTCTCCAAAAGTAATTTTTCATCATCCCCTATGTCACACACATGATTTCCCTGAGGTTCTGACACTCGGCAATAGTGAAGGGAGGAGGCATTACTTCTGATCTCCAAATTTACTTCATATGTTTGCTGCATGAGCCTCCTGGCAAACTTTATTTGTTTAATTTAGAAATAGGCAGAATCAGTGCCATGAGCCAAGAGGAACTCAGCAAACCCTGTCTGCTATAGTAATGTTTAAATTAGACAAGGGAAAAGATTGCTGAGCTTAATTTGATTAAATAAAGGGGTTTCTGATGTCAACCATGCTGAATTTAGTACCCATTTCTTTTAAAAAATGGGCATTTTCTTGTAAATGTTTTCATAAGAAACAAGATAAAATGTATTTGATCAGTTTCCATCAGTCTATTTTATTCATACTCCTTGGCAGGCTTTGGGGTATGCTGGGAAATTCTAATGATGGGTCTGTTTATCAGAGAACTACAATGTATCTATTGGATTATCAGTAAAAATAACCTAAATACCACTCTATTGTTTTTCTTGCTGAGTTCACTTAAAGAGAGAGAGAAAAAAAAATCCTGCATCTAAATAAATCCAGAGTGAAGAGGTTGAGAAATAGAAGAACTTCAATGACGATAGACAGTGAGAAAAGCACTGAGCCCAAGATTAGAGATAGAGAATGTAGAAACATTTTTTTGTTTTCTAAATACTTACATTTAGAGAAAAGAAAAAAAGTACTTTTTCATTTTGTGATTTTCCTTAATTTTGCATCCCCCCCCCCAGAATATAGCAATGGGACGGTACCATTTACATTTATTCCGATGAGCAAGCAAAATTTGTGAAATAAAATCACTTCCTATTAATAAGGAGGTCTGAACCACGTGAACCTAGGTTCTTCAGTTTTTTTATATCTTGAAAGCTGTTAACAAAGCAGATTAATTTCATTTCTGCCTCTCTCTCATTCCTTCCCTTCCTTCTTTCCCTTCTTCCTCCCTTTCTCCTTTTCATGAAACTTTATATGTACCTTTTGAATACATAGTGGAAGTACAAAATTCATAAAGACACAAAAGGTTATACAGTTAACAATCTCCCTGCCATCCTGTATTCCCAGTCTCTCAAAGCTTCTACAGAGCCTTCCTTAGCTCCAAATACAGTCTGCTAGAGAAGTTCTAATGTTTACATGAGCATATACATGTATGTGTTCCTTCTATGTAAATGACAGTATACTGGATCTATTGTTTTGCACCTTACTTTATTCCCTTATGAATTTGATATTACTACATATAAATTCAATTCATATAAAACCCTCCTTTAAAAAAATATCTATATAGCCTCCATACTGTTCCATTGTACAGACATATCATTTATTTAACTGGTTTGTGACTGAGGGACATTAGGCAGATTCCAATCACTTCTGCACTGACCTACAAGGAAGATTCTCATGTACTATAAGCACCTAATGACCGTATAAGCTATTTTTAGGTGCTAACATAATTTTAGTTCATCAAGATGATCCAAACAGAATAGTTTCAAAGTATCCATGGAGAAGAAACAATACAATTCTTTAGCTAAAATCAAAGGTTGTTTTATTTTTTTAAATTTTATTTATTTATTTGACAGAGAGTGAGAGAGCGAGAGAGAACACAAGCAGGCAGGAGACAGAGGGAGAGGCAGACTCCCTGCCAAGCAGGAGCCTGAAATGGGGCTCGATCCCAGGACCTTGGGATCATGACTTGAGCCAAAGGCAGAGGGTCAACCAACTGAGCCACCCAGGCACCCCTCAAAGGTTATTTTAAAGTCAACAAAGCCTCACTTAGAAAGAATTCTATCAAATTAGGTCTTACAATAAAGGTAAAAATGCAAGGAGTAACTTCTAAACATTGTTTTAGTCACTAATATCTGATTACTGTTGATGCTATGAAAACTACCAACTGACAATTACAAATTATCCTCTTCTCTTCAGCTAACATGTCCTATAGAACCCTTATGGACTTGGTTTACAAATAAAAAACAGAAAGTCCTTTAAAAAAAGATAATCAGCAAAACTTCACTGAAAACCAAATGCATGTAGTCAGGGGAACTTATTCTTTTTTATTTATTTTTAAGTAAACTGTACACCCAACATGGGGTTTGAACTCACAACCCCAGATCGAGAGTCACATGCTCCACCAGCTGAGCCAGGCCAGGAATTCCTAGAGGGAAGTTATTCTTAAAAGGAAAGAAAGCAACTCCTCATCAACAGCTGGATGAATGCTGTTAGTCCTTTCCCATTTTCCTGTTTCAATGCCATAGTTCCACCTTCCATCAGTTTCCTGATGATAATTTAGCCTAACTCTGATTCCAAGACAAACTGAAATAAAAAATAAGATAAAAAACAAATAATTTTTAATAAAAATTTAATAATTTTTTAATAAAACAGCTTCAGAAAAACATTATATCACCCAGAGCTAAAAATTGGATTCTGATAGCAGTAATCTGCAGTTGGCAGGGCTATCAGATCAGCTGCAGGGGCCCAAGAGCTACACCTTAGTCCCCTTCTGCTTTCTGATGAATTCATTTTCCTGGTATCCTAGTCCCTGCCTGGGATTGGAGCCCAGCCTTGAAATCCCAGGGGAATGAGAATTTAGCCTCACCAACTTGATTAGATTATATGTCAAGGCACTATTTTAAGTGCTAAATCTGAGAGACAAAAAAAAAAAAGAATCCATTCTCTTATGGAGGCTGATTGCCTGACACAGTTGGCTAGTTTTTGTCCTTCAAATTCTTTACTGTTCTGCCCTATACATTTTTGAACACCATGGCAATCAACTGCTGCAAAGTGACCAGGTTTATGAAAGCCCTAGGTACAGTTCCTTATTTACCTAGCCAACCCTTTGCTATTAGCTGCTCTATTAAGCAGACCAAGTGCCAAGTTTTTGTTACTCTCCATCTGATTTGCTTTGCTGTGTGTGAGTCATGGGAGAAGTGATGTCTTTGGAAAGACTGCTTAGAGCTAAGTTTAAAGTGTTGTTTCAAGTATGATTTAGCTTAAGATTGTCAAATAATGGTAGCCACTAGCTACATGTGGCCATTGAGGACCTGAAATTTGGTTGATCGGAAATGGTATGTGCTTCAAGTATAAAATACATACTAGATTTTAAAAATCAGTAGAAAATAAAAGAGGAAGGAATGAAGGAAGGGAGGGAGGGAGGGCAAGAGAGAGGGGGGAGAAAAGGGGGTGCCTGGGGGCTCAGCCGGTTAAGTGTCCAACTCTTGGTCTCAGCTCAGGTCTTGATCTTAGGGTTGAGTTCAAGCTCCACATTGGGCTCCACGCTAGGTGTGGAGCCTACTTTAAAAAAAAGAGAAAGAAAGAGGTCTCAATAATTTTTAAAAGTACTGATTAAATGTTGAAGTGTTAATACATATTTGCTAAATAAAATACATTATTAAAATTAATTTTAGTGCTCTCTTAATTTTTTAAATGTGGCTATTAGATAATTTTTAAATTATGTGTCATTTGCATTATATTTCCACTGAATTGTGCTGCTTTAGAACATTAAGCTAATGGTAGCAACAAAAGAGTCATTATTTTGAGAGATGTGCTTACATATCTAGCTATCATTAGAAGAATACCTAAAAATGGAAGTTATTTGCAGAAATAACTAGCTAATAAATGCTAAAAGAATGCTAAATAAGATCATCATCATTTTGCAATCCCCAATGGAGTAACTCATTTAGGTAAGCATCATCAGTGGGTGCTAAGACCACAGACAGAAGGTTGCTGTAGAAGAGGATATCCATCCAGGGGCAAAATGATGCCCTACAGATTATTACAAACTGCAAAGACAAGACCTGGTGGTCATTACTTTAACAAATGATCAAACTTAGCATATGATAGTGCTACAACCTGAAATGACATGCCTCTTTTGATATATGAAGTAAATGTTACCGACAAAGCATGTTGCCCCACTGTTTTACTGTGAAAATTTTCAAACACATATACAGCAACAATTAAAGAATTTTATGATGAAAATCTGTACTCAAATCATGCAATATTTTACTCACTTACTTTATCACACTATTTATCCATCTCCTTATCCATTTTATTTTGATGCATTTCAAAGTACATTGGAGACCTCATTACATGCCCTCTCTAAATAATCTATGAAGTGTTCTTGCCAAAAATGGTTAACTTGAATCTATTCTAAACCTAACTTCCAGGTTACAGGAAACACAGGGGCTATAGAGGAGAAAGTTAACTGACACTAAGAGGAAACAGAAAAATCCAGAATACCAGACATCTGTAATATTAGATGATTTAAAAAGTGTATGTTATTAAAAAAAAAGTTTGAGTGACTAGATTTAAGAGTTTAAAAAGACATATAACAACAAATTCCAATCCGTCCACCTAAATCAGATACTATTTACTAAAAAAAATTCTTGTAACAATTAAAGAAATATGAATATAAACTAGATGTTAGATGATATTATGGAATTAGTATTAGTTTTCTTAGATGTGGTCATGAACTGTGGTTATGCAGGCGATTACCCTTTTTTTCAGGAGATGAATGTTTACAAGCATATACATATATACATAGATTTTAAATTTATTCATTTATTTATTTTCTAGAGATAAGGCAAATATAGCAAAATGTTAACAATTATTGTATCTAAGAAGAGAATAAACATGTTCACTGTGCTGGTCCTTCAACTCTTCTATACATCTGAAACACTTCAAAACAGAAACTAGGGGGCAGGACAGATTAAAAAAAAACAACTCGTTGTAGAAAGGCTGATACGGTCTCTTCTGTTTTGTTCTGCCTGGGCCTTTCAGATTAGGAATGTGATCTTAAAAAAAAAAATCTTACCCCCCCCACATGTTTCTCTAACATTATTTCCACTTCAGAGTCAATGCTATATGCAATAGTTCAACTGCTGATTTAATCTAAAATAAGCAAAGGCTTTAATGCTATATTGTTACAGAAGACAGTTCTCCAAGCACAAGGCTAAACTTGAGATCAGGCTCATCGCCACCAGTCTGTGCAATGTATAGATTAAGGACAGGCTGCCTTCAGACTTTATATACCACTTGTTAAAAGTATCCTACAATAGATCTTGCCTATCTGGCAACTTCAGACATAAAGGTTTCATGATTGCATTTCCTTCAGATTTCCTTGAGATTTCATTCTACTTTCCAACTTATTGCTGCTTCCTAAGTTATCAGGGCAGCTTCACCCTAATGTCCAAAGACATGCTCATCACCCAGGTAATTAGAAATAGAAAATCAGGGCGCCTGGGTGGCTCAGCGGGTTAAAGCCTCTGCCTTCGGCCCAGGTCATGGACCCAGGGTCCTGGGATCGAGCCCCACATCGGGCTCTCTGCTCAGTGCAGAGCCTGCTTCTCTCTCTTTCTTTCTCTGCCTGCCTCTCTGCCTACTTGTGTTCTCTGTCGAATAAATAAATAAAATCTTAAAAAAAAAAAAAAAGAAATAGAAAATCAGGGGCACCTGGGTGGCTCAATGAGTTAAGCCTCTGCCTTCAGCTCAGGCCCTGATCTCAGGGTCCTGGGATCAAGCCCCGCATCAAGCTCTCTGCTCAGCAGGGAGCCTGCTTCCCCACCTTCTCTGCCTGCCTCTCTACCTACTTGTGATCTCTCTCTGTCAAATAAATAAATAAATAATCTAAAAAAAAAAAAAAGAGAAAGAAAGAAATAGGAAATCATTAGCAGAGGTCACTGGACACAGTATAGTAGTAACTAAATAAAAGTACTGAATTTATATTACTAACTAAAATAACATTTACAAAAAACAAAACAAAAAAACAAAATCAAAAAACCCCACCCAGATGCGGAATCTTTTGTGTACATACAGTTGAAAAAAAGAAAACAGCCACTGATAATCATGAACTGTCTTTCAAACTATCGTTAAAAAGAGCATATAACCTGAGGGGTTTGAAGAGGCAGGGGGGTGGGAGGTTGGGGTACCAGGTGGTGGGTATTATAGAGGGCACGGCTTGCATGGAGCACTGGGTGTGGTGAAAAAATAATGAATACTGTTTTTCTGAAAATAAATAAATTGGAAAAAAAAATTACAAAAAGAGGGATAGAAGGAAGCACATAGAAAAGCACAGATCAGGGCTGAGGGATGGGCTCTTTATTAATAATATAGTTTATAGACAAGATGATGTGCATTAACTAAACTTATTGAGCTGATCATTTTGCAAGATACGTAAGTCATTATGCTCTATACCTTGAATTCTGGATGTCAGTTACACATGGATAAAACTGAAATAAAGACAGTTTTTAATTAAAAAAAAAAAAGAGCATATAACCTGCAAACAAAGAGATGCTCTGGAGGAAGGGGGAATATGACTAGATAGTATTAGACATGAAACTAAAAAATGGTATAATCAGGGCTTAGGTTTTACAATTAATGCTCTTTGGGCAAGATTGGGCACATTCAAGGTGGTATGGCCGTAGACAAGGGTACTCTTTGCGAAAAAAGAACAACAATAAAGTATAAAATCACCTTAGTGAAGATCAGTCAGGACACAGATTTAATAAAGTAATTAATTACATCTGTCTTGTTTCAGATACAATAAAATAAGGAAATGATATTTACCAGGGTTTGTCTTCTCAAGTTGGTACCATCGGTAAAATGCTCTTTTCTTCTGTTCACTCAGGTCTGACCCCTGCTGCAACAGCCAGTGAGAGATCCGGCTCTGACTGATACCTGTGGAGAAAGAGAAACAGCTATTGCAGGTACTTAAAGTCCAGGGAAGCTGCGAGTTCTGTTGGTTCTAGGTTACTGGGTCCTTTATTCTCTGGTTAATCTGTAATGAAGCAACTTGAACAAACTCTCTAATATTAGATTTCTTTGTAAAGGCTGACTGCACTGGCTGGAATATACTCAGAAATGATCCACCAGAGGTCAAAGCATTTTATTAACTGAGATGTGAAAGTAGTCTCTAAAATTAATCCATAAGCCAAGTTCATGTGAGATAAATGAAGAGATTCCTAATTTATAGTTGGAAGTTGGAAGTTGACTACATTTGTACTCTGACCACCATCCCGGCCCAATCCTGGTTGAGAATGCTAGAATATTAGACCTTTTACCAGATACTGAGAAGGAAGAAAAAAAAATCAAGCCAGCAAGTTTTGCTATTCATTATCAACACTGAGAAAAAAGATTCAGGGCCTAAGAAAGGAGCGATTATTGAAAACAGTCTCTTCAATAAGGTTTCTGGCTTATTTGTTAATTCATATAGGCATTTCCAGACTCGTTATTATTACTACACATAACAAAGAATTGGAAGAATTTTAGGTTATGTTGCAATATGACCTCTTAAGAAACCTCAAGAAGTAAAGACATACTTCTAAGACACAGACTTATTAAAAAAAAATTAACAGAATATAAAGCAGTGGTTTTCAGTTACCTCTAAGAAGTTCTTGACAGCAATTAATTAGAAATGTGGAAAACCCTCCACATGTGAAAGTAAGAAAGCACGACTAAAACTTACTAGTATGAGAATCACATGCTTCTGATCATTATAGCTATTTCAAAAAATGAATAATTCAACATGCAACTGGCAAAAGCAAAGAATAATAGGAAAGAAGAAACTGTCTTAAACGCCCATAAGTCACTTTCCAAAAGACTATTCAGCTATCAGAGAGGGTTAACAGTATCTAAATTCTCCCAAGGAATTACTTATAGTAACTGGATGGTACTGAATGCCATGTGTGCGAACACCTGTTTAAAGCTATAATGCACAACAGGAAGAATAGTTATCAGGAAGAAACACACCTCCTAACATGAGAAGAAGCAGGAGGTCTGGTGATCACATTTAACTCATTAGAAGCAAGCCCCCAGAGTTTCATACTTTGAAAACCTATGTTATAAGAAAATGGGAGGAAACTGGGGAGAGATTTGTTAAAAGAGAGGTTGGGGTTTGAATCATGTTTCTCTGATTGGAAATGCCTTTCATTTTGAAAGGGTAAAGTCAAACAGTTTTCCAAAACCTAAGTGATTACATTCTCAAGTAATTCACACAGTAGTTTTCCAGTGGACTGAGGATCTATGTGATGCAGGTGCTGGCAGCTAGCACTGTATGCTTGTTCTAAGAGAATACAAATTATTCTGGATAATTAAATTGGCTGTTTAGCAATGCTTTCACCAAAAGTCTAGTTTCAGACATTATACTACTTTTTATATTACCTTTAAACAAGAGTGGAAAAAAAAGAAAAAAGAAAAAAACCAACCATTTACCACCATAAAATCAAAATTGGTTTTCATGTCATAAAAATGAAGCTATTTTATATGGATTCTTCATATTGGTACTACACTATTCATAAAGAGGAAATTCAAGAAAAATCTGTTAGGAAAAAAAAAAGGATACACAGATATTCTGAAACTTTCAGTATTGAATCTTCTGCACAGAGATCACAGAGCCCACTAGATATTGGAGCTGTCCAGGTTCTGGCTGTGCTGTAGTGGAGGAAGAGGAAAAAGCCCATCAAAAGGAGATTAAATTATGGACTACTCACATAATAAAATACTGGGCAGACTTTTAAAATGTTCTTAAACAGCCAAAAAACCAAAACTAACACAAAAACCAACCAACCAAACAAAAAGCCATCAATATCAAGTGTTGACAAGGGCAAAGAGTATATGGAACTCACACTTCTGAGAGAAGGGTAGATGTCAGGGCCACTATGAGAAACAACTGAGCAGTATCTACTAAAGGGAACATATGGATACCATATGGTCTAGCAATTTCTTTCCTTGATATACAGCACAGAAATGTGTACATACTCAATAGAAATGTGGGGCAAAAGGCATGTACAACTTGTACACATACAGACCTACAGAAGCATTATTCATAATAATCCCCAATCTGAAACAAGTCAAACAGAAATCAACAGAATACATAAAAATCATGATTTATGCATTCTACTAAAGACTACCATACCACTGATACACAAAACCACATTAATAAATCTCACAAGAATAATACAGTCCTCCCCAAAAGACACATACATAAAAAAGCCACACACGATTATATGATTCAATTTATATATAGGTAAAAAAACAGACACAGCTTATCTGTATGAGTGGTTACCTATGGATAGGAGGAAGGTTAATTAACTGGGAGGCAGTTGAAGAAATGCAGTGGTCAGCATGATTTCTGATTTTTTTTAAAAGATTATATTTATTTATTTGAGAGGGAGGGAGCACACATGAGTGCATGAGCAGGGGGAGGGGCAGAGGGAGAGGGAAAAGCAGACGCTCCACTGAGCAGGGAGTCCTGAAGGATGTGGGGCTCCATTCCAGGACCCCAGGATCATGACCTGAGCCAAAGGCAGATGCCCATCCTACTGAGCCACCCAGACACCCTGGCATCATTACTGATCTTGATCTAGATGAGAGTTATACATGTGTCTTCACTTTGTAAAAGTCATTAAACTTGGGACTCTTTTCTCTGTATATATTTCCATTTTTAAAAAAAGTTTCCCGCCAAAGTTTTCAAAATTCTATGCAGTGTGTAAAAAATAAATTGGTATGTGTCAATATGGAAAGATGGCCATGATATCAATGAAAAAGTATATAGTTTTATGAATATATTTTCACATAATCTACATCCTGTTTTGTATAGTAAGTAACAAAAGTTTATACATAGCCAAAGACACACAACAGGAATTTAGAGTGGCTAACTCTTCCTATATTGCATACCTTTATATTATTTTCTTAATCTTCCTACAAATATGTATTAATTTATTTTTAACCTTTTCCTATAATCACTACATGTTTTATTGGTTGTTTTAAAAACACTGTAATGAAGTTAAACAACAGACATGTGTAAAAAGAAGTTAATTTCTTCTTCTTTCATTAATTCTCCTGAGGTAAGCAATATTAACTGTTAACATATGTTGTTCCACAATTTTCTCCATGCATAATTATTAATTTAATAAAACAAAAGAAAGTAATAAAGAATTTGTCCCCATCCAATCTTTTGTGTGAGAAGGAAATAAAGGAAGTCTTCCCTGTATATTTAATAACAGTTTTCATATAATAAATACAGAAAATGAAGTAATAACTTTTATCCAGAAGAGGCACTATAAAAACTAAATATGTACAATAATACATTTTGAAAAAAAAATACATTTTGCAGTGATTTTTCTTTTTTTCTCTCTTTCTTTTTTTTTTTAAGATTTTATTTATTTATTTGACAGAGAGAGATCACAAGTAGGCAGAGAAGCAGGCAGAGAGAGAAAGGAGGTAGCAGGCTCTCCGCGGAGCTGAGAGCCCAATGCGGGGCTCGATCCTAGGACCCCAGGATCATGACCTGAGCCGAAGGCAGAGGCTTTAACCCAATGAGCCACCCAGGCACCCCTGCAGTGATTTTTCTTAATTAGCAGCTTGCTGATAAGTAAGTTTCCTTTAACATTCATCCTTCTGTGCCTGGTCCAAGCCTTTGGAACTTTAGTTGATCTAGGTGTAAAAAGGGCCTGCTGCTTTTCTTTACTCTCTGCTTTGGTACTTCTCCTTGGGAGAAAATTGCCTTTCCTCCCTCCCACTGCTAAAAAAAAAATGTCATTCCCCACATGTTTTAGCTCCTCAAAACCTCTTCTCCACCTTTCACAGGGCAGAAGAAAAGAAAAATTCACATATAATTTTCATAACTCTCTTACACTGAGATACTAAAACTAACACCCCATTAATTTCTTTCCACTAAGAAACTGACTGGTCACACTGAATTCAAAGGATGGAAAATGCCAGTCTCATTCACATTCTTTTCTGAGCTTAGCTTCATCATGCTCCTTCCAGTTCCTCAAATGCCATACTCCCTCCCACTAGAGGGCTCTCTACCACAACCCATTCGGGTCAAAACCTTTGATGCAACAAATTCTAATGTTTCTTCTTCCTTCCCCTTCCTGGGCAATACAAATGACCAATCACATCATCTTCATCCTTGAAAAATGTTAGATACAGCTATCCAATGCAACTTTTTAGTCAGCTTCATGGACTGTTTGCTAGCTCCTTACATGTTAGTGTCCTCAGGGTTCCATCTCTAAGAATCTTCTCTCCTATATACTCTTTCTTCTCTCCTATATACTCTTCCTTTAGTCACCACAGCTATCAATCATGATTTTAAAATTCTAAATGCCAATGACTTCCTGAGCACCAGAATGTTCTTTCAAACCATCTGCTAGATAGCTTCATGAGATTTTCCCACAGGTCTTTAGTATCGTTAACTTAACTCATATCTTCTTCCTTTAAATCTGCTCTTCTTTCTGTGTCCCCCATCTCAATTCTACCTTCCACTCTACTCTCTCCTCTAATTCTCACATGATTACCATATCTAATCACTTCTTAAAATTCTCTTTATGTTTTCTCCAATCTTCATTCTTGCGGTTCAGAATCTCAGCCTCGTTTGCCTGGACAATTGAAATAACTGATAAAAGAATAAGCCATCTAAGATCCACGAAGACAAAAACCTCATGATCAGATCCTTCTTAATTACAAGGTCATTTTCACAGTTGAAAATATGAAATGTGACTCTGCAGTCACTTTCTACTTGAGAACTGCAGTCATCCCAGGGCAACCAGAGTTATATCTCCAAATTTAAAACAGATTCTTCATAAAAAGTATTCATAAACATGGGGAAAAAAACCCCATCCTCCATCCCAACTTTTCTATTTCTTATCCTAGAGGTTTATTTGGATGTGAATCCTTCTAGATTCTTTCCTGTGCACTTAAGACATAAACATGTACACATACATACATTTAAGTTTTTTTAAGCACACATTTGTAGTTATTCGATATATAATATTTCTCACATAAATGGAATTTTCTCATGTAGTAATTTAATGAACTTTCATCATTCTAATAGTTACATGGTATTCCACACCAAAATCCACTTACATATTTACCTATTATTAAACATTTCAGTTGTTGCTAATGGTTTACCATTATAAATGATGGTACAATAAATACTCTATGCATATCTTCATGCATATGTACAGATGTTTTAGGATTGATTTCTGAGAATGGAATTTTTGATTTACAGCATATGAGCACTTAAGTTTATGACAAATACCAGAGTGCCCCCTTAAGAAGGTTGTACCAAATTTTATACTCTGACCAATAGTGATGAAATTACCTCCCTATATTCTCATGATTACTGAATACTATAAAACTTATTTTGAAAGTCTTTCTTTTTGTAATACATGCTCATTATTAGAAAAGAATTATAAGCAATTTAGCGGAAAGAAAAATTAAGAAGACAGCTAATAAAAAAAACCACACATCCAAATTCTTACCGTTTAGAAATAACTACACTTATGATAAGATCATTCCAAGCATATGCAGACATAGGGTAAGCAGAAATAATTACTAAAAGTAAACATATGCATACTGTATACTATATAGACAAACTATAGACAGAATTTTGAAATATAAAAACATAAAAATCAGTTTGATTTGAATGCAAGAAAAATTTTTAATAGAGTGAAAATAAACTATTACTCAATTTTAGTAAATGCTTCTATAAGGCAAGCAAGGTACCTAAAAGAATGCATTAAAGCAAGGAAAAGGGTTATATAAAAACATTAGGTTGGAAGCATTACCTTCTAACTTGTGGGCAGTATGTAATGGCTCCTGGCTAAAAACGTTGAGGAAATTAGCAGACAGTGGTGGCCAGGCTCTAAGATGACCCCTAATTATTCTCTGTCCTCCTCCTTTTGTGTAATCCCCTAAAACCCTGCTTGAGAGTCGGTCTGTGCAACCAAGAGAAAATGGCAGAAATGATAGTCTGTGACTTCTGACACTAGGTCATGAACAACGTTGCAGCTTCTGCCTTGCTCTCTCTCTGATAGCTGGTTCTAAGGAAAGCTATTTGTCATGCTGTGAGACCACTCAACCTGACCTATAGAGGAACTCATGTGGCAAATAATTGAGACATTCTACCCACAGCTACCCAAGTGAACCATCTAGACCTCTAGTCTAAGATAAACCTCCCAATGACTGTAACCTCCTGAGACACCCTAAACCAGAATGTCCTGTCTAAGCTGCTCTTACATTCCTGACCCACAGAAACTGAGATAATCAAGGTTTAGGTTTCAAGTTGTTAAGATCTGATGTTATTTCTTATGCAGCAATAGATAACTAATACATATATATATATATACTATACTTTCCCCATCTTTCTCCCTGGCCTATATACCTAACTCCCGATATTTGGAAGATAAATGCAGAGTCAACGTTTATATTCTGTTCTGGATTCATAATTTCCATAGTTGTTTACTTACAGGTCTAGATTCAAATGGATTCAAGATTTACCACATAGTTTATTTTTTGTTTTTAGCTGAGGCATATTTTATCTACAATAAAGTACACTACTCTTAAATATATATTTCAATGGCTTTTGACATATGTATATACATATGACCACTGCTCAAATTAGTATATAGATTATTTTCATGCTCCCTAAAAGGTCCTTCTATCTCTTTCCAGTTATGACCCAAATTCTATACTTTCAATTTAATTTTTGGTTGGTAAGATTTCTTCATCAAGAAGTTTTTATCATTACAGGTTTATTGGTGTTGTATCCCCCAGTCCTTGTTTTCTTATGTTCGTCTTCCACATTTATTTTTTGAGGATAACTCCACAGGGAAATAATTTAGGAGGGATTAGTCTTTCCTCCAAAATCTGTTAAACTGGAGTAAGGTCTATGAGAATGGCAGACAAGGACCTATGAGAAACAAGTCCTCTAAAAAAATAGTAAGCGCAAAAGATGTTCTGCCATAAAAATACTGGCAAAAATTGTCAGAATCCAACTTAACCAAAAGTTTGCAACAATCCAAGGAGTGCTTATTTAAGAAAAAGTACTTAATTTTAATGAGATCACTTGTATGACATTTTAACCAGACCTACATCCATTCCCATTATCACTACTAAAACCAATATTCTTTCAATCACAGTGAAAACAGGAATGGCTTAGTAGCCACTGGATGGAGTAAAACAGGTTTGGAATTCCCCAAAATACCATTCAAAGAGAACTATCATTATTGGACCTATCTGGCAATTCCCTGGAAACTCCCATTTGTAAAGGCTTGCCCTTATTTGACCTGATTCAGAGCTCACTGGGTGTAAACAGACTTTTCTCTAGGAGGGAAGTACAAAGGGAGGTGGTTTATTGAAAACAATCAGTGACAATCATTTAACATTGCATTAATATTAAATGAGGTAACGATGACAGCTGAGGCAAACAAGGAGCTGACCAAAATATTTAAAAAGCTAAGGAATGAGATGTCTATGAGTATCTTTGAAAACCTTTGATGGAGCGCCGGGGTGGCTCAGTTGTTAAGCGTCTGCCTTCAGCTCAGGTCGTTATCCCAGCATCCAGGGATCAAGCCCCATATTGTGCTCCCTGTCCAGGGGGGAGCCTGCTTCTCCCTCTCCAGCTCCCCCGTGCTTGTGCTCCCTCTCTCTATCTCTGTCATAAATAAATAATACCTTGAAAAAAAAAAAAAGAAGAAAGAAGGAAAAGCTTTGGCATATTTTTGGGCAATCTAAAGATTAGGCACATGCGTAGTACTGTGTCTATGTACATAATCACAGTAATATGTATACACAGGAAAGAGCTATGAAAGCACTAAGGTCTCACCTATGGCTACCGGGAGGCACAGTATAAAGAGAATGTGAAGGCAAAGGCAGAATTACGAAGTGCCTATCTGAGCATTAAAGGCATGCAGAGCGCCTCAGCAAAGCTAGGAAACTTAGGGGCTTCAAGCATTTAAGAAAATCTCTGAACAACAATTAGCTGACAACTAAGCTAACAAGAAATTACCACACACCACAAAGAATACTGACTATAGGATTAGTTCAGGAAAGTCACTAAACAAAGAAAAAGCAAACAGTACCAAACAGAGACCACAACAAAGCCAAGGGTGGGGAGGAATCTGATTTCCAGATTTCCACATTATATTACTTAAAAAGTGCCCAGTTTGAAAAACAAAACAAAATTTATAAGCCATGTGAAGAAATAAGAAAGAATAACACATAGTAAAAGAAGCCATCAATAAGTGTCTTTGAAGAAATCCAGATGTTGGACTTAATAGACAAAAATTTAAATCAGCTATTTTAAAGATATTCAAAGAATTAAAGAAAAAGAAAAAAAAACATGTCTGGCAGCACCTGGGTGGCTCAGTGGGTTAAAGCCTCTGCCTTCGACTCAGGTCATGAACCCAGCGTCCTGGGATAGAGCCCCACATCGGGCTCTCTGATCAGCAGGGAGCCTGCTTCCCTTCCTCTCTCTCTGCCTGCCTCTCTGCCTACTTGTGATCTCTGTCAAATAAATAAATAAAATCTTAAAAAAAAATGTCTGGAGAACTATAGGAAACAGTGAGAAAAATCCCTCATAAAATAGAATATCAATAAAAAGAGAGGAATTATAAGAAAGAATCAAATAGAAATTCTGGAGTTGAAAAGTATAAAACTTGAAATTAAAAATTCACTAAAGAGGTTCAACACCAGATGTGAACTGACAGAAGAAATATCAGGAAACTTAAAGACAGGTTGACTAAGATGATTTATTATAAGAAAGAGAAAAGTGAAGAAAGAATATTTGAAAAAATAATGGCCAAATAGTTCCCGAATCTGATAAGAAAACATTAATCTACAAGTCCAAGAAGCTTAGTAGTATTTAAGTAGGGTAAACTAAGAGAGACCTATACCTAAAAACATAAATTGTTGAAAACCAAAGACTAAGATAAAATTTGAAAGCAGCAAGAAAAAAGTGACTCATTATATATAAGGAATACTCAATAAGATTAATAGCTGATTTCTTATTAGAAATTGTCAGAAGTCAGAAAGCAGTAAGATAATATATTCAAAGTGCTGGGGAAAGGAAAAAGAATCTCGAACAAAAACTGTATATCTAGCAAAACTATCCTTCCAAAATGAAAGAGACCTTAAGATATTGCCAGGTGAACAAACTGGACAGAATCTGATTCAGCAGACCTGTCCTATAAGAAAAACTTCTGCTAAGAGAATTCCTTCATCTGAAATGAAAGAACACTAAATAGTAATTCAAATATACATGAAGGATAAAGAGTGACAGTAAAAGCAATGATATAATTAAACATAAAAAACAGTATAAATGCATTTTTTGTTTATAACTCCTTTTATCCTTTTTAAAAGTAAACAATGCAGTAATTATAAATCTAAGTTGATAGGTACACAATATAATTTGTATGACAATATATGGCACAAAGCAGGGGGAGAGAGAATGAAGCCATAAAGGAGGTAAGTTTTTCTATATTATTGAAATTAAGTTGCTGTTAATCTATTATAGATTGTTAACAATTAAATCATTCTAGTTATATAATTATAAATTAATGGTAATTCCCAGGGAAACCACTAAGATAGTAACTAAAAAACATATAGTAAAGGAAATGGCAAAAGACTTAAATTGGAACACTAGAAAATATTTAATACCAAAGAAGGAAGTAATCAAGCAATAAGGGGAACAAAACAGACACGTCATAAAAAACAAATGATAAAATGGAAGACATAATCCTATCTCATCATAATTATACTAAATTTAAGTGGATTAAACACTCCAATAAGAACTGTACATTGTCTATAAGAACTGTACATTTTAAATTCAAAGACATGAATAGGATGAAAGCAGAGGTATGGCCAAGGATATACCATGTAAACATAGCCAAATGAAAGCCTGAGTTGCTATACTAACATTAGACAAAACAGACTTTATTTTATTTTTTTTAAAAGATTTTATTTATTTATTTGACAGACAGAGATCACAAGTAGGCAGAGAGGCAGGCAGAGAAAGAGAGAGGAGAGAGCCTGATGTGGGACTCGATCCCGGGACCCCGAGATCATGACCTGAGCCGAAGGCAGCGGCTTAACCCACTGAGCCACCCAGGCGCCCGACAAAATAGACTTTAAAACAAACTTTTGTAATGAGAGGCAAAAGAAAGCTATTTTTACAACAATAAAAAGGTTCATTCATGAGAAAGATAAACTAAATCCATAAATATAAACAACAGAGCCGCAAAGTATATGAAGCAAAACTGACAGAATTGAAAAGAGAAATAGATAATTCAATAATAACAGCTGGAGACTTCAATATTCCACTTTCAATAACAGGTAAAACAACCAGACAGAAGATCAATAAGGAAAGAGAAGATCTGAACATCATAAACAACTAGACCTAAAAAACAGACATTCCACTCAACAATAGTAGAATACACATTCTTCTCAAGTGTACATGGAACATTTTCCAGGACAGATATATGTGTGGCCACAAAACAAGTCTCAATAATTTTTAAATCATACAGTGTGCTCTCCAAACATAATAGAATGAATTATAAATCAAAAGAAAAAAACTAAAAACTCACAAATCTGTGAAAATTAACAGTTCTAACCAATCAGTCAGAGACGAAATCATAAGGGATATCAGAAAACACTTTGAGATGATTAAAACACACACACACACCCTACCAAAACATATGAGATGAAGTTAAAGACGTGCTCAGAGAGAAATTTATTGTTGGGGTGCAGGGGTGGCTCAGTGGGTTAAAGCCTCTGCCTTCGGCTCAGCTCATGATCCCAGGGTCCTGAGATCAAGCCCTGCATAGGGCTCACTGATCAGTGGGGAGTCTGCTTCCTCCTCTCTCTCTCTCTCTCTGCCTGCCTCTCCATCTACTTGTGATCTCTGTCTGCCAAATAAATAAATAAAATCTTAAAAAAATTTATTGTTGTAACTGTCCCTACTGAAAAAAGAAAAAAATACCTCAAATCAATACTCTGGACTTGTACCTTAAAAAAAACTGGAAAAAGAGTAACTAAATTCAAGGCAAGCAGAAGAAAGGAATCGAAATCATATAGAGGAGATATAAAAGAAGCAAAAAATAAAACATAATAGAGAAAAAAACAAAATAATAAACTGTTTGAAATAGGTCAACAAAATCGAGAAATTTTTAGGAATATTGACAAGCAAAATAAGAGAAGACTCAAAACTAAAATCAGGAATGAAAGAGAGGACATTCCTACTGACCTTTAAGAAATAAAAAGGGAATTCTATGAACAACTATATGCCAACAAATAATACATAATCAAGATGAAATGGAGGGGACGCCTGGGTGGCTCAGTTGGTTAAGCAGCTGCCTTCGGCTCAGGTCATGATCCCAGCGTCCTGGGATCGAGTCCCACATCGGGCTCCTTGCTCGGCAGGGAGCCTGCTTCTCCCTCTGCCTCTGCCTGCCTCTCTGTCTGCCTGTGCTCGCTCTCTCTCCCTCTCTTTCTGACAAATAAATAAATAAAATCTTTAAAAAAAAAAAAAAAAGATGAAATGGAGAAATTCCTAAAATAACCTGTGGAACCCAATTCAAGAAAAAACAGAAAATGTGAATAAACTTCCAGCAAGTAAAGATACTGAATTGGTCAAAACTTCCCCCACAAAGTCGGATGGCTACAATGGTAAATTCTATCAAGTATTTCAAAAAGAATTCACACACATACACACATACACACACAGACCCCTCACAAACTCAAGCAGAGAAGGAGAAAACACTTCTCAATTGATTCCATAAGGACAAAACCAAACTAAGATACTGCAAGAAAACTACAGATCAATACCCCTTATGAGTACAGATGTAAATATCCAATAAAATACTAGTAAACTGATTCCAACAGCATATAAAAAGGACTTTATACCAAGACCAAGTGGAATTTATCTCAGGAAAGCTAGGTTTATTGAATACATGAAAATCTAATCAATGTAATATACCATATTAGTAAATCACAAAATCCATGGGATTATTTTAAGACACAGAAAAAGAATTCCACAAAATCCAACATCCTATTGTGATACAGAACACTAAACAAACTAGTAATAGTAGCAAATTTTCGTACCCTGATAGGGGACATCTATGAAAAATCCACAATTGATATCATACACTTAATGGTTAAAGACTGAGTAGCTTTGCCACTAAGATCAGGAACAACATGGAGATGTTGCCCGCACTTTTTTTTGTGTGTGTGTGTACCAACACTTCTTTATTTGCTTTCCTGAGGAGGAATGCCAACCTTCTGAGAGAAAATGGAACATTTATATTCTGCAGCATATCTCTGTTACCTGATCTTTAAGGACAGTGGGTTTTCATCTAACTTAGCTAACGTTCATTCGGAACATTTTAGCAAAATACATTTAAAGCTTGGTATTGTGAACATACAGAAGCAAGAAAACAGGATGACAAAACAAAAGCTAGAGTTAAAAGCCGATGTACAGTAACTGTCCCAAACTGTACTGGTGAGGAGGACTTGGACGCTTCCCCACAATTCCTGCCCGCACTATTTAAAAAGCATTCAGATTACATTGGGGAGGGTATGTGCTATGGTAAGTGCTGTGAAGTGTGTAAGCCTGACGATTCACAGACCTGTACCCATGGGGCTAATAATACATGTTAGTTTAAAAAACAAAAAACTATTTAAAAAAAGCATTCAGATTAGAGAGGAAGAAGTAAAACAACCTGTTTGCAGATGACATGATCTTGTCTATTAAAAAATTTGAAGGAATTTTTTAATAGACAAGATCATGTATGCTCACACACACACAAACACAGACATTAGAACTAATAAACGTGTTCACTAAGGTTGCAGAATACAAAATCAACATTCACAATTAAATTTTATTTTTATCCACTAGCAATGAATAAAAAAAATTTCAAAAAAGTAATTCCATTTACAATAGCATCATAAAGAATAAAATATTTAGGAAATGCAAAGCCTGTAAAACAAATACTACAAAAAACTGTTGAAAAAAATTTAAGAATACCTAAATAAATGGAAAGACATCTCATATTCATGGATGGGACGACTTAATATCATTAAAATGACAACACTCCCCAAATTGATGTACAGATTCGATGTAATTCTTACTAAAATTCCAGCTGGCTTTTTTGCAGAAATTAATAAACTGATTTACAAATTCCAATGGAAATGAAAGGAACCCAGAAGAACCAAAACATTCTTAACAACAACAAAAAAGACCAAAGTTGAAGGATTCACTTACTGTCAAATTATAAAATCCGAATTTCGAAACTTACTGTCAAATTATAAAATCAAGACTATGTGGTACTGGCATTAAGATAGACATACAGATCAATGGAATAGAACTGAGAGTCTCGAAATAAACCCATACATTCATTTACGCCAACTGATTTTTGACAATGTTGACAAGAAAATTTAGTAGGGAAAGAACACTCTTTTCAACAAACAGTGCTAGAACAACTAGATATCCAAGTGCCAAAAAAAAAAAAAAAAAAGGATATTGGACTCCCCCCTTACATCATATACAAAAATTAACTCAAAATGGATCAGAGATCTAAATATGAGAAATTATACGCCTCTCAGAAGAAAACATAGACATAAATATGTGTGACTTTGAGTGGGGCAATGATTAATTAGCTATGACACCAAAAGCAAAGAAAACATAAAATGGATTTTAACAAAATTAAAATCTTGTGTGCTTCAAAGGGCACCAATAAGAATATGAAAGTCAATGCAAACCCTACATCTGACAAGGCACTTTTATCTAGAATACATAAAGAACACTTACACAATTCAATATTAAAAAATAAAAACTCAATTAAAAAATGGACAAAGGACTAGACGTTACTCCAAAAAATATACAAATGTCCAAAAAAGCACATGAAAAGATGGTCAATATCATTGGTCATTAAGAAAATACAAATTAAAACTGAGATACCACTTCACAACCACTAGGATGGCTATAATGAAACGGATGAATAACAACAAGCACTGGTGATAATGTGAAGCAATTGGATCAATCCCTCCTACATTTGTGGGTTTGTAAAATGGAAAACAGTTTGGCTGTTCTTCAAAATGTTAAACACAGAATTACCATGTAATCCACAATTCCAGACTAGGTATATTCCAAGAGAATCTGTCCACACAAAAAACCTGTACATGCATGTTCACAGCAGCATCATACATAATAGCCAAAAAGGTGGAAATAATCCAAATGTTCACCAGTCTGTTTCACGCAATATTATCTAGACAGTGGAAAACCATTCACTTATTAAAAGAAATGAAGTACTAATACATGTCACAATCTTGAAACCTTTTCACAATCTTGAAAACATTATGCTAAGTAAAAGGAAGGCAGACATTAAAGTTCACAGAATGTATGAACCTATTTATGAAATGACCAGAAATCTGTCTCTAGGTAACTCCACAGAGACAGAAAGTGAGTCAGTGCTTGCTAGGACCTGGGGGAATGAAGAACTAGAGAACGACTGCTTATAGGTATGGAGTTTCTATACTGAATTTTATCTAAACAGGAATATTCCCATTATTCTTGTTGCCTCATCCCTTTACAACTGTTGTTGTTGTTGTTCTTCTTCTTCTAAGATTTATTTGTTTGAGAGAGAGAGTGAGTGCAAGTTGGGGCCGGGGAAGGGCGGAAGAGCACAGGGAAAGGGAGAGAATTTCAAGCAGACTCCCAGCTGAATCTGACCTGGGCCTCGAGCTCACAACCCCAAGTTCATAACCTCAGCCAAAACCAAAAGTTGGACACTCAACTGACTGAGCCACCCAGGCACCACTAGAACTATTATTCTTAAACCAAAAACAATGGATCAACCATTCATATCTTAAGTACTTTCAGACAAACTTATTACCTTCTCCAGAATGGAGGAGGCACATCTCAGTGCCCATCATTTTCTCGTTTGACTCAGAATTCTTATTTGATTTTGTCTGTGTTTTAAGGTTCTAGTTACTGTTTCATCAAAGACAGTTTTTCTTTTATTTTTATTGTTTCTGCTTGGTTAGACAGAAGTGAAGAAAAATTTTATTCTGCTATTTTAAACCAGCAGCATCCCTCAATCTACTAAGGTCTGCTGATCTAACAGGCAAACAAAACAAAACAAACGCCTGGGTGGCTCAGTTGGTTGGGCAGCTACCTTCGGCTCAGGTCATGGTCCCAGGGTCCTGGGATCGAGTCCCACATCGGGCTTCTTGCTTGGCGGGGAGCCTGCTTCTGCCTGCCTCTTTGTCTGCCTGTGCTCACTCGCTCGCTCGCTCTCTCTCCCTCTGTCTCTGGCAAATAAATAAATAAAATCTTTAAAAAAAAAAACAAAACAAAAACAAAAAACAAAAACACTGTTAACTTGCAGTTGATTATTCTTATTTTATTTTCCAAGAGGCTGCAAATTTTTTTGTATGTTTATGGGTCATTTATATTAAATCTGTAAATTATATACTGATAGCCTTTGTAAATTGTTCTATTGATTATTTGTTGTTTTCATAATAGCATGTAATCATTCTTTTGATTAGTATCATTGATACTAATCCTTTGCTCTCTATATTGCAAATATCTTTCTGTGTGAATCTTGTTACAGTGTCTTTTATTGGACATATTTTAAAAATTTTACACAGTTAAGTCCATCTAACTTTATCTTCTGGATTTTATGTATTACATAAGAAAAGCTTTCTTAAAGACATTTATCATATGATCTCTCTGATATGAGAATTTGGAAGGCAGGGTGAGGGGTTTGGGGGGGTAGGGAAGGAAAAAATGAAACAAGATGGGATCGGGAGGGAGACAAACCCTAAGAGACTCTTAATCTCACAAAACTAACTGAGGGTTGCTGGGGGTTGGGCAGGGGCAGGGATACGGTGGCTGGGTTATGGACATTGCGGAGAGTATGTGCTATGGTGAGTGCTATGAAATGTGTAAGCCTGATGATTCATAGACCTGTACCCCTGGGGCAAATAATGTATTATATGTTAATTTTTAAAAAAAGGTTTCCTACCTTAAAATAACAAAAGTATTCAGTATTTTCTTCTAACAGTAATGTAACAGTACCCTTTATCTGGCATTAAAAAGTATATCTTGGGACGCCTAGGTGGCTCAGTTGGTTAAACATCTGCCTTTGGCTCCAGTCATGATCCTAGGTTCCTGCGAGGGAGTCCCACTTTGGCTCCCTGCTCATCCAGGTGTCTGCTTCTCCCTCTCTCTCTCTCAAATAAATGAAATCTTAAAAAAATAAAATAAAAAGCAAATATATCTAGGAGTGCCTGGACGGTTCAGTTCGTTGCACAGCAATAATTGATTTCAGCCCAGGTCATAATCTCAGGGTCATAAGATCAAGCCCCATGTCCAGCCCCGCTCAGAGGGGATTCTGCTTGAGATTCTCTCTCTTCCTCTCCCTCTGCTCCCCTTCCCCCATTCCCCAATCACACTTTCTCTAAAACAAACAAACAAATAAATAAGTCTATCTTTTTTTCCTTAAGTATCTATATCTGCCTCTTTATTCCATATGAAAACTCATGTTTGGTTCTGGTGTGATGTTGACACTTATTTTAAACAACCAATAGAAAAACACCATTTCCTTACAGATTTGAAACACTTTATTTAAGCTAAATTTTCTTTTTCCTTTAAAGGATTTTTATTTTATTTATTTGACAGAGAGAGATCACAAGTAGGCAGAGAGGCAGGCAGAGAGAGAGGGGCGTCAAAAGGCTCCCTGTTGAGCAGAGAGCCAGATGCAGGGCCCAATCCCAGGACCCTGGGATCACAACCTGAGCCAAAGGCAGGGGTTTTAACCCACTGAGCCACCCAGGCACCCCTAAGCTAAATTTTCTTATATACAAGGATCTATTAATGAATTCTGTTCTGTACAGTCTGGCAGTACGATCTTGTTTACTTACTTTGTTAACCATATGGTACACTTTTTTTTTTTTTTAAAGATTTTATTTATTTATTTGAGAGAGAGACAGTGAGAAAGAGCATGAGTGAGGAGAAGGTCAGAGGGAGAAGCAGACTCCCCATGGAGCTGGGAGCCTGATGCGGGACTTGATCCCAGGATTCCGGGATCATGACCTGAGCCGAAGGCAGTCGTCCAACCAACTGAGCCACCCAGGCATCCCCCTTATGGTACACTTTAATATCCACTAGGGCAAATTTGTTTAAACTCATTCCTCTGTTCTTCTTAAAGAATGTTTTACTTATGCTTCTGCATTTTTCTTAAAGCTGAATTTTATTTTATTTTTATTTTTTAAAATAGTTGATTTATTTACTTAGAGAATGAGCACATACACAAGGGTGAGCAGAGGGAGAGAACGTCCAGGAGACTCCCTGCTGACATGGGAGTCCATTCAATGCGGGGCTCAAACTCATGACCCTGGGATCAGGACCTGAACTGAAACCAACAGTCAGACACTTACCCAACTGAGCCATCCAGTGCTCCTCTTAGAACTGAATTTTAGGGGCGCCTGGGTGGCTCAGTGGGTTAAGCCGCTGCCTTCGGCTCAGGTCACGATCTCAGGGTGCTGGGATCGAGTCCCGCATCGGGCTCTCTGCTCAGCAGGGAGCCTGGTTCCCTCTCTCTCTCTCTCTGTCTGCCTCTCAGTGTACTTGTGATTTCTCTCTGTCAAATAAATAAAATCAATCTTTAAAAAAAAAAAAAGAACTGAATTTTAGAGTTATAATAAAAACTGTTGTGATTCTAACTGGTGTCAAAGAGCACACAGAACAAACTGGTAATACTTGAGTTGAATCCAGCCAGTGCATATTACTGATGAGCTTCTGACACGGTATATGTTTCAAAAAATTATGTTTACAGATTTCATGGAGCACTGGGTGTTATATGTAAACAATGAATCATGGAACACTACATAAAAAACTAATGATGTACTGTATGGTGACTAATATAATAAAAAAAAGTAATTGAAAAAAATAAATAATAATCATAAAAATTTTTAAAAATTTGATGCTTAAAAATAAAATCACTCACCTCTCTCCCACCACCTTACAACACGTTCTCTTCCCCATTCTACTCGAGATATATAGACCTGCCTTATTTTTTTATAAATAAATAGTGCTCCATAATATGATATATCATAACTTACCTGACTAGTCCCCTACTGATGGACACTCAGGTTACTTAGAATCTTTTGCTAAAATATAATATGCTGCAATAAATATTTCTGCACGTGTATCACTGTAGACATAAGCAACTATTATGTTGGATAAATTCCTATGACATAAATTACATGGTCAAATGGAGTGTGTATATATATTTAAAAAAATAAGTTACACATACAAAAGTACATGTGCATTTAAGAGAATATGATTATAACAGTCATCAAGCTAAATCTTATCTAACCCTTTATCTAAATTTTATTTACTTAATTTAAATAATTTACTTACTTAATTTTATATACTTAATTTAGTTAGTGCCTGCGTGGGGAATAAAGGCAAAAGAAACCCGTTTAGTTACTAAATTGCTGAATGTTAATAGTTGATTAAAAATTATAGTATTTAGAAGATGGGATACTATGCATTTTTTTGGACAATGATAACAATATATACACATACCAAAAACCCCATTTACATCTTAAGTATATAAAATTTTGTCAAAAAATTTTAAATTAAAACAAAACAGAAAAAGACAACCTTTAAAAATTAGCGACAGGGGCACCCGGTTGGCTCAGTTGTTAAGCGTCTGCCTTTGGCTCAGGTGATGATCCCAGGGTTCTGGGATCAAGCCCCACATCAGGCTCCCTGCTCGACAGGAGGCCTGCTTTCTCTCTCCCACTCCCCGTGGATGTGTTCCTGCTCTCTCTCTCTCTGTCAAATAAATACGTAACATCTTAAAACAAAAACAAAAACAAAACAAAAAAGCTGGCAACAGATTTAAACAGGCAATTCACAGAAAGTATAAATGGTCAATAAATATTAAGTGATGTTTAACCTAAATTATAATCAGAAAAATACATTTATAACTGCAGTGATGAAATCTGCTAAGACAGTAAGTCTCACAAGTCTTTACCATAAGAAAAAAAATTATTTTATAACTATGTGGGGTGACAGATGTTAACTAGACTTACTGTGGTGATCATTTCACAATATATACAAATTTTGAATCATTATGTTGTACACACGAAACTAATATGCTATTTATTATTACACTTCAATAAAAAGTAAAATAAAAAAAACTGCAGTGAAATACCATTTCACTTTTATCATGTTAGAAAACTTGACAACATCTAACAATGTACCAATTGTTGGCAAAGATACACAGCAATGGTTAAAGTATAGACAGTTAAAACTGATTTGCAGATCCCTATGACCCAGCAATTGCACTACTGGGTATTTACCCTAAAGATACAAACTTAGTGATCCAAAGGGGCACGTGCACCCGAATGTTTATAGCAGCAATGTCCACAATAGCCAAACTATGGAAAGAACCTAGATGTCCATCAACAGATGAATGGATCAAGAAGATGTGGTATATATACACAATGGAATACTATGCAGCCATCAAAAGAAACGAAATCTTGCCATTTGCGACAACATGGATGGAACTAGAGCGTATCATGCTCAGCGAAATAAGTCAAGCGGAGAAAGACAACTATCATATGATCTCCCTGATATGAGGAAGTGGTGATGCAACATGGGGGCTTAAGTGGGTAGGAGAAGAATAAATGAAACAAGATAGGATTGGGAGGGAGACAAACCATAAGTGACTCTTAATCTCACAAAACAAACTGAGGGTTGCTGGGGGGAGGGGGGTTGGGAGAAGGGGGGTGGGGTTATGGACATTGGGGAGGGTATGTGCTTTGGTGAGTGCTGTGAAGTGTGTAAACCTGGCAATTCACAGACCTGTACCCCTGGGGATAAAAATATATGTTTATAAAAAATAAAAAAATTAAAAAAAAAATAAAGGGATCCTTCCAACCATTAAAAAAAAGAAAAACTGATTTGCAGATCAAACCAAGCAGGATGTTCATGAACACTTACACCACATTTCATCAAATCTATGACAACAATGACTATAAAAATGATCATTATTTTATGTAACAATAAAAGAACAAAAGCACCAAAAAACAAATAAAAACAAAAACAAAAACAAACCCAAACCCAGTAATAATATTCTTTACATACTGATATGGGGTAACTTCCAAGTTACAAAAGCTCAGTGTAGAATAATGTAAATAGCATAGAACCCCTCTAGCAAAAAAGGAGAAAGGACTATGGATATATTTGCTTACTTTTTTTTTTTTTTTTTTTTAGGACTTATTTATTTGAGAGTGAGAGAGAACAAATGGGAGGAGAATAGGGAGAGGGTGAGAATCCCAAGGAGACTGCATGCTGAGTGAGAAGCCAGTTGTGGGGTTTGATTCTGGGCTCAAGCCCATGACCCTGAGATCACAATCTGCACAAAAACCAAGAGCTGGATGCTTAACCAACTGTGCCACTAGGCACCCCATACTTATTTGTTTTTTTAAATTTTATTTATTTATTAGAGAGAAAGAAAGACAGAGATAGCAAAAGAGATAGCAAGACAGCAGGAACAGGAGGAGAGGGAGAAAAAGGCTCCCCCCACCAAGCAGAGAGCTCAACACCCAGCTCAATCCCAGGACTCTGGAATCATGACCTGAGCTGAAGGCACACACTTAACCGACTGAGCCACCCAGGACCCTACTTATTTGCTTGTAAATGCATAAAGTATCTATCCAGACACTGGTGAAGTGCCTAACTTCTGAAAAGGGGATTATGACTAAGGGACAGAGATAAAAGAAAGATTTAGCCCTGCATACCCTATGTACATCTGAAGTGTAAACCACATGAATACATTTTCTAATGTATTAAGTAAATTTATGTTTTTTAATTTTTCACTTTTAGTTTTTTATTTCCATAATAAGAATACATAGAAAAATCTTAAATTTCATTTTAGTGACCTAACTCTGTTCAAAAAATAATTTTGAATGATTTTCACTTTCCCTTCTATCTTTTAAAACAGATTTATTAAATATAATTCACATACCATATACTTCACCCATTTAAAGTGTACAATTCAATGGTTTTTAGTATACTCAAAGCATTGTACAACCATTGCCACAAGTGATTTCCCCACCTTTTGAATAATAAAATGAGGATACCAGACAGAATTCTGGCAAGGTCAACAGGTTGAAAATTATGGGGCAGAGAAAAGGAAGATCTTGCTATAAGAGCTGAACTTTCTATATATTTATAGAAAGTATAAATATATACATTTATACTGAACTTTCCTTCCTACTTTCTAACTCTCAATATTAGCTGTAATTATGTAAATAATATTTTAAGGCAAATTTGTGTACATCAAAATGGAATAATAATGGGGAAGAAAGTTTTCCATGCTAATATCAAATGAACTTACACAGTATTTTTTTCAGATGGAAAAGGAAGGAGTATTTTAATAGTTTTTCCCCCCCCAATGGACTGTGCAAATTCTCTGATATTACACTAAAACTTGACAAATGATATATTCTTAAAGGTTAGCTGCAATGTTGAATCTGAAATCAACTCACTAACATGTTTTTTCATACTCTTACATTAAAATCCCTAATCTATCATGACATTTTTAATGTTAGTTTTAGGTGTCAATATAATGACTTGATAAATTTCTCAAGAAATGATTACCACAATAAGTCTGGTTAAAATCTATCATGATACATAGTTAAAATTCTTGTGTGTGTTTAGGATAAGAACTTCTAAGACTTACTCTCTTAGCAGCTTTCAAATGTACAATAGAGCACTGTTAACTATGGTGCCCATGCTGTTACATTATATCCTGAGGATTTATTTGTAAGTGGAATTTTGTACTTTTTGACCACCTTCACCCATTTTACCCACCCCCTAACTCCCTAACACTGGCAAACACCAGTCTGTTCTCTGTATCTATAAATCTGGGGTTTTTTAAGATTCTACATATAAATGATATCCTATATTTGTCTTTCTCTGTCTGACTTATTTCATTTAGGAATAGGGTCCATGTTGTCACAAATACCCTCAAGGTCTATCTATGTTGTCACAAATGGCAGGATTTTCTTCTTTTTTATGGCTGGATGATATTCTACTGTACAGGTTATTTTCACATCCTAGTTTATAAATACACTGAAATGAACAGGGGGTGCTATATATATTTTAAAGTTCATTATTAAGTGGCCAAAGGCTAGAAACATTATGGTTAATATATTTAGTCTCAGGAAGTTTAGCTTAAGAAAAATCAATCTGGAGAGGGACTAAGGAGTATAATAATGATAATAATATTATCATATATGATATATATAATATAATGATATATATCATATAATGATAATAATAAGACTTCTAGGGCATTTACTATGTACCAGAAACTTTACATAAACCAACTAATTTAATCTCAAAACCCCTGTTAGGTAGGTATTATTATTATTCTCATTTTCCAAAAGAAGAAACTGAGGATTAAGATATTCAGTAATGTGCACAAAGATAGGTAACTAGTAAGTGACAGAAAACATATATATTTTTTAAAAAGATTATTTATTTATTTATTTGACAGAGATAGAAATACCAAGTAGGCAGAGGGGCAGGCAGAGAGAGGGAGAAGCAGGCTCTCTTCTGAGCAGAGCCCGATGTGAGGCTCAGCCCCAGGACCCCAAGACCATGACCTAAGCTGAAGGCAGAGGCCCAACCCACTAAGCTACCCAAGTGCCTCCCAAAACATATTTTAACCTTCAATGTCATGCTCTAGACCATTGCACTATACTGCATCTATAAACTGTAATGCTAAGTAATGAACACTGGCTTTGCAGCAAGACAAATGGCAATGAGCTGTGTGACTACGGGGAAATAACTGACTCTCCTTTAGCCTCAGTTTTCTTGCCTGTAACTGAAGAAGTTAACACCTGCCTCTCAAACACATAAAACAGTTAGCAGAGCATCTAGCACTTGGTAAGTGTTAAAATAAATTACAGCTAAAAATAAAAACCCTCCAAAAAGAGAAGTTTAGCTAACAAGGTGCAGAGCAATAAAATGCAGAGCCACTGGTTATCCACAAATCACTTAAGAGGGCTATGTGCTCTCCTGGTAGGTTGCCTAGCACAATGATAAAGCTGAGCTTTATATACATTTATATACATGGTTCAGAGACCAATTTATATACATGTATATATACAAATATATAAATTATATGCATTTATATATAAATATACAAATAAAAGTGTAAGCAACAATGGTTCAAGAAGTATTGTTCTTACTAAATATTACACATGAAAATTATTTTAACATATAGCACCCAAACATTTCAAAGACATTCTTTATGTCTAGAAAAATCAAGACAAACTGGTAATATGTCTTCTAAAAAAATATTTAGCAACAAAAGGTCTTGGGTACCATGGTCAATCTTTATATTCACAGCAGTCAAAGGAGAAAAAAATGCACTTTTATGAAAACAGCAAATTCTAGTCTTTAAAATGTCTCAAAACATTAAATAAAGATCACATTAAGAACGTTTCTAAAGGGGTGCTGGGGATTGCTCAGTGGGTTAAGCCACTGCCTTTGGCTCAGGTCATGATCTCAGGGTCCTGGATCGAGTCCCGCATCAGGCTCTCTGCTCAGCAGGGAGCCTGCTTCTCTCTCTCTCTCTCTCTCTGCCTGCCTCTCTACTTGCGATCTCTCTCTCTCTCTCTCTGTCAAATAAATAAATAAATAAATCTTTTTAAAAAAGTTTCTAAAACTCTTCCCTACGTTCTCATCAAGAACAATGACAGCAAGCCTGGGGTAATGTTATATTGGATATGTACATTAAAATCAATGTGTTGGAAACCAAGAAACTGTCTACAGATCTGCTTGGGAACAGATTTAAAGACAGGCCATTCAATATTTTTAAAACTACTACAGGAAGCAAAATCTCAAGCTTAAGTGAGTAAAAACTATGTCCTATACTCAGGCATAGTAGGGCACAGGGGAAGGGTTATTGCTCTATCTAAAGTAAATTCAATTTGGTTTGTGGTTTGTAATCTTGCTATTTTAGGCAATAGGCAAGAGAAAAGTATTTCTGCCAAGGATAAAATCATGTAGAAAAGTGCTGGCAACCTTTGAGGTATTAAGGATCTGATAATCTCCATTATTCTATAGTGGAGATTCTATATGCTATCTGCAGCCTTCAGTACAAGATAGAAACCCTATCCTTTAGTTAAGTAACAGCCAAGTGTAAGATAATCACTATTTTTCTAAAAAAAAAGCACAGTTTCAAAGATATTTAAGAAAGAAATAACACCAACTCTACATCAATTCTTCTAAAAACACAAAGGAAAGAAACACTTCCCAACTCATCTTATGAGGCCACATTATCATAATAATAAACTAGACGAAGGACATTACAGGAAATGGAAAAAGCAAAACAATCCCTGAACAATACCCCTAATGAGCACAGATACTACAATACTACAATACTCTACAGTACTAGAGTATCAGCAAATTGAATCAAAACATATACAAAGGATAATACATCATGAGTCAGTGGAATTTTTCCCAAAGTGCAAGGTTGGTTTAACGTGTGAAAATCAATCAATGTAATTCACCATATTAACAAGACTAAAAAAGAAAAGTCATGAGGTAATCTCAGTAGATGCAGAAAAAGTATTTGACAAAAATACAACATCCACTCATGACAAAAATTCTCAGAAACCAGTAACAGAGGAAACTCTCTTGAAGGGGATCTCGATAAAGGGCAGCTATGAAAAACCTAACACTAAGAACACACTTAATGGTGAAAGAGTGAATGCCTGCTCCCTAGGCTTGGAGAAAAGGCAAAGATATGCGTTCTCATTACTATGTTCAGTTTTTAACCAGTGGTCCTAATCAGTGGATTGAGGCAAGAAATAGAAATAAAAGGCACAATCACTGAAAAGGAAGAAGGAGGGGCTGTCTTAGACGGAAGCAGTTCATGATGCTCCAAATCAATTACAATAGTAACACAAAGATAACTGATCACAGATCACCATAACAAATATAATGAAAAAGTTTGAAATATTGCAAGAATTAATGAAGACAAAGAGTGAGCAAAGTCTGTTAGTTCTGGGGGCACCTGGATGACTCAGTGCATTAAGCCTTTGCCTTTGGCTCAGGTCATAATCTCGGGCCCTGGGATAGAGCCCCGCATCGGGCTCTCTGCTCAGTGGGGAGCCTGCTTCCCCCTCTATCTCTGCCTGCCTCTCTGTCTAATTGAGATCTCTCTGTCAAATAAATAAATAAAATCTAAAAAAAAAAAAAGAAAGAAAAGGAAGAAGGATAATTAAGTCTACTCACAGATAACATGATTGTCCAAAGAGAAAATCCTAAGAATTTTTTAAAAAGCTACAAGAATAAATGAATTTAGCAAGATGAGAAAACAGAATATCAATATACCCAAATCAATTATTCTATGATTCAAGAAACAAACAACTAGAAATCAACTTTAAAGATAGTACCAATGTAATAGTATCAAAAATGCAAAACAGAGATAATTCAAGAAAATATATGTAAGACCTATACACTGAAAACTAACATGGTTGAGAGAAATAAAGATCTAAAGAAATGAAGGCATACCATGTTCATGGATTAAAATACTCAGTATTAAGATGTCAATTCCTAATACAGACTGACCTATATTCAAGATAATCCCAATCCCAATCTCATTACAAATACCTTTTTTGTAGAAAATGACAAGGTAATATTAAAATGTATATGGAAATGCCAAAGACCTAGAATAACAGTGATCTTAAGAAAGAAAAACTTCAAGACTTACTACAAAAATCTATAGTTTTGTATTGTTATAAGGATAAACGCAAAGACCAATGGAATACAACAGTCAGTCCAGAAATAGACCCAGGCATAAATACTCAGTGGATTTCTGACAAAGGTGCCAATGTAACTGAGTAGGGAAAAACTAGTCACCTGACCACTGCTGACCATTTTCAACAAATGGTGCTCCAACAATTGGAGAAAAAAAGTAGGTCTTAACCTTTACTTTATGCATACACAAAAAATTAACTTGAAATGGTTCATAGACCTGAATGTACAAAGCTGAAACTATAAAGCTTCTAGGAGAAAGCATACGAAAATCTTTCAGACTTAATTTAGGAATATTTTCTTAGGACACAAAAAGCATGAACCATAAAGGGAAAAAAAAGATAAATATAACTTAAAATGAAAACATGTGCTCTTTGAAATATAACACTAGGAAAATGAAAATGCAAGTCTCAAAATAGGATAACTGTTATATCCACTTTTTCAAGGACTTGTACCCAGAATATACATAGAACTCTTGTAATCAATAGTAAGGGAAACAATCTGATTAAAAAACAATGGGTAAAAGATTTGACAGACATTTCACCTAAGAAGATACATGAATAGCAAATGAGCATCTGAAAAGATGCTCAACATAATTAATCATTAGAAAAATGCAAAATAAAACTAGAGTGAGATGCTATTACATATGCACTAGAATGGCTAAACCTAAAGAGAAACACAAATACTAAATACCAAGTGTTGAAGAGAATGCAGAGCAACTGAAATCTCATATACTGCTGGTGGGAGTGCAAAATGGTATAGCCATTTTGGACCACAGTTTGACAGTTTCTTGAAAAGTTAAACATATACTTACCAATAACACCACAATCCCACTCCTCGGTATGAAAAAACATATATCCACGTAAAGCCATACAGACAAATGTTAACAGCAATTTAGTTCATAATTGCCCAAACCTGAAAACTACTCAAATGGCCATCAACTGATTAATGGATAAATGAATTTTGTTATAGCCATTCCATTAACTAGTATTCAGCATTTAAAACTTAAGAACTGTGGATACATGTAACAACACTAATGAATCTCAAAAGTATCATAAGTGAAAGAAGTCACAAAAAGAAAGAAGTGACACATAAAAAAAAGGTACGTATTGTATGATTCTAGTCAATGACATTCTAGAAAATGCAAAATTATACTGACAGAATGCAGATCTGTGGGTGGCAGGGACTTGCAGTGGGGTAAGGTATATGACTGCAAACGGGCAGGAAGAGCCTGATGAATACCAAAAATGTTTTATCTCCTAATTTTGGTTATACCACTGTATAAATGTGGTACAATTCAGAGACCAGTATTCTTACACAAATTTTATCTAAATAAAAGTGATTAAAAATAAAGGAAAAAAGCACATTTCCCCTGCATATCTCAAGTTTTGTAATATCAAAAGATACAGTTAAATTTAGCTAAAGTTGACACATGGTGATATTAAAAGCTTTCTTAAAGGCCATAAGAGTCTGAATGATTGTTTAACAATTTTATAGACCTCTCAGATACCAACACCCTCAAACTTGTTAGTTTGGTTAGCTCAAGCTTCAGTTCCTTACCTAAGGAAGTTACTAAAGTTAGAATTTACTAAAGTTAGAAGTTACTAAAGTTAGTAACTACACACTACTAAATCTAGTATGTCTTCCTGACAGAACAAATTATTTGTAGCAACTGAGGTCAAATCCTTTGATTTAAGATCTATCGCTGAGGGCGCCTGGGTGGCTCAATGGGTTAAGCCGCTGCCTTCAGCTCAGGTCATGATCTCAGGGTCCTGGGATCGAGTCCCGCATCGGGCTCTCTGCTCAGCAGGGAGCCTGCTTCCTCCTTTCTCTCTCTCTGCCTCCCTCTCTGCCTACTTGTGATCTCTCTCTGTCAAATAAATAAATAAAAAATCTTAAAAAAAAAAATCTATCGCTGAGTAAACGTCAAGAGTTAACAGAATAATTCCTTAACACATAAAAGACCATAATATAGTTTACAAAAAATGGTATTTATCCCTTCAAAGCTTTTTTCTGCAGGAAGATATTTATAATATTGCCTGATGACTCACATGAACTACAGCTGAACTTTAGATTTTGCTGTTTTATCACAGAAACCTTCTGACTTATTTACTAGGGTATTCTGTCACTTATTCCTGTTGTTTTTTTTTAAAATATAAGGAAAATTAACTTATGTTAAGTAAGAAATAGTTTCTAAAACTGCTTAAGTAATATTATACTACAGGCAAAGACTTCTCCATCATCTTAGGAAACAAGAATTAGTGAGAAGCAAAAATGAAAATGACTAATTAGGGAAAAAGCCACATCTATGTCTAACCTTTTAAAGTCACTTTTGTCGAAGCTTATGGTGGAATAAAAATTTTTTAAATATAGTTTCTACTTTAAATACAGGTGGAGGAAAAATCTTATTCTCACTTGCAAACCAACCTTCTTAACTTTGACACTAAAAATGTGCAGCCCTATACACTGTATTTGAGATGATGAAAGCCTTGATAGGACAATGAATTTCAAGAACTTCAAGAATTGTAGCAAATTGATTTTCTAACAATAAAAGTATCTTCTGAAGTTAATTTCACCCCAATTTCTTACTCAGCTATCACCAAAGTGAGAAAATGTGGGTATTCAGATATAGAGGCTGGACTTTTTCTCTAGGAAAAGGAAAACATAACCTTATGTGTTATGTTTATGAGAAAATAGTTTGCCAACAAATTGCAGAAGATAGAAGAAAATGAGATAAAAAAGCAAGAATTTTTTGAACCACGGGACAACATTTGTTCTTATTCTCTAGAGGCTCCAAAGCAAGAGAAAATCCTAACTGCACTCTGCAAAAATTTTTACATTGTTGGTAACTGCAGTCCATTCAAAGATCTAAAAAGAAGTTTTCTCCTAACAAACAAAAACTTTAAACTTTTTCAATTTGGAGACAGATGTTAAATCTCAAATATAGAAATTAGCCTTTTGTAGACAGGTAACTGCCTTCATATCAGAGATCTATCTAAAACTAGTGAAATTCATTATGCAGGAATTGATAAAATTTTGTTAAATGAGCTTGACAATTAGTTATATTTTGTTATATGACATTAGGACAATACTACAGTCTGTGATATATGCCCCACCAACATTATAACTTTATTCATAACTGCCAAAACTTGGGAGGCAATCAAGATGTCCTTCAGTAATGAATGGCTGAATTAACTGTGTTAAGTTCAGACAATGGAATATTATTTAGCACCAAAAAGAAATGAGCTATCAAGTTATGAAAAGACATTTAAGGAATCTTAAAACCACATTACTAAGAGGAAGATGCCAACATGAAAAAGCTACATATTCTAGGATAACATTCTGGAAAACGCAAAACTATAGAGACAGTAAAAATACAGTGGGTGCCAAGGGGTTAGCAGGGAGAAAAAAAGGGATGAACAGGCAGAACACAGAGGATTTTTAGGAAGTGAAACCGTAGCATCATATTATGATATTATAATGGCAGATACTTGTCATTATACTTTTTAAAAAAACCCCACAGAATGTACAAAACCATTTAAATATAATGTAAACTATGGACTTTCGGTGATAATAATGGTGTCAATGTAGCTTTACACATTATAACAAAGTAGCACTCCAGTGGGAGGTGCCCGTAGTACGGAGTCTGTGCATGTGGAGGGGGTAGGAAGTAAACAGGAACTCTGTAGTTTCCACTCACTTTTGCTGTGAATCTAAAACTGCTCTAAAAAATGAAGTCTATTTTTAAAAAAGGATACTGACACTTTAGTTGGTTTTTAGTATCTGGTCTGAAGTTCTCCATTTAAGGACAGGATCAATATATACCTATCTCTGTAAAGAAATTATTATAATTAGATTGAATATGCAGTGTTTTCAAACTTCATTTTAAACATAAATTTAAAAAAGGGAAGTGATCTAAGTACAGTTGGAACATTTCTAAAACTGGTTCAGAGCTTTCTCTACACAAATTCTTATATTTTGGGAATGAGACGGTAAGATGCATACTGCTTAAATGAACTTTGTTTAATTTTTTTTTTTAAGATTTTATTTATTTGTCAGAGAGAGAGAGCACAGGCAGACAGAGTGGCAGAGGGAGAAGCAGGCTCCCCACAGAACAAGGAGCCCGATGTGGGACTCCATCCCAGGACACTGGGATCGTGACCTGAGCCGAAGGCAGCCGCTTAACGAACTGAGCCACCCAGGCGTCCCTAAATGAACTTTGTTTAAAAACAGAATAGAATTTGGGGCGCCTGGGTGGCTCAGTTGGTTGAATGTCCAACTCCTGGTTTTGCCTCAGGTCCTGATCTCATGGGTCATGGGATCCAGTCCTGTGCTGGGTTCTAAGCTCAGAGTCTGCTTGGATATTCTCTCCCTCTGCCCCTTCCCCCACTCATATGCTCACCCTCTCTCTCTCTCTTTCAAACAAATCTTTAAAAAACAAAAAAACAGGGGCGCCTGGGTGGCTCAGTGGGTTAAGCCGCTGCCTTCGGCTCGGGTCATGATCTCGGGGTCCTGGGATCGAGTCCCGCATCGGGCTCTCTGCTCAGCAGGGAGCCTGCTTCCTCCTCTCTCTCTCTCTGCCTGCCTCTCTGCCTACTTGTGATCTCTCTGTCAAATAAATAAATTAAAAAACAAAAACAAAAACAAAAAAAAAACAGGACAGAATTTGATAACTCAAAAATATTCTTGGAAATACTTGGTCAAAGCCTCTCATCTTATAAATAAGGAAAATGAGACTCAGAGAAGCTACATAATTCTTCCCAGGACCCCAAGGCTATTTAAGACAGAAGGACTAGAACTTTGGTATTCTAAAGTTTCGTGGTTGCTTTTTCATTACACTACTATCACTCAAGAAAACAAAATTGTGTTAGATTTCTTAAAATTCAGAGATGTAAATTTTTTCTTCTTCATCAATTTTAAGACGATATGAATCCAATTACTGTATTTTTTGGCTGATAAGCACTCCCTCATGCTCTGCCCACTTACTCACTTATGCTGCCTCCTTGATTTTTCCCAGAGGTCACTTAAAAAGAAAATCATATTTTAGTAACTCTAAGAGCCAAAGAAAATGTTTTACCATGAAAGTGAATATAAAACCCACGTGTGGGTTATTACTAAAGCAAGGGCTATGCTCCCCATCCCACCATTGTTAGTCAGAATTTAGAATCCTGCTCAACCTCTAACAGAGGTAAAAAGCTACCCTTGGTGGGAGCAGCTGTGACTCTGTGAAAGAAGCTACAAATAACATGCTGGGAAATTCAGCAGGCACTATTATATCCTGTTTATACTGTCATTTTTCCTATCAGTAGGATATTATTTATACAGACCCCACCCATGAACTTCTTGTTTATCTTATTATAGAAATCCTCCAAATCTATAAAAAGAAGCCTCTGTATTTGTTTCTGGAACAAGCACATGTGTTATAATTTTGCACCTCACTACATTTTTTTTATTTAGCATTTTCTTTTGTTATGCTTGTTCTCATTTTTATCTCAAGGTTGATTTATTTCATTATTTCACATATTAGAGTCGAACTTAACTTTTATTTATTTATTTGTTTGTTTGTTTATTTGACAGAGATCACAAGTAGGCAGAGAGGCAGGCAGAGAGAGAGAGAGGGGGAAGTAGGCTCCCTGCTGAGCAGAGAGCCCAATGTGGGGCTTGATCCCAGGACCCTGAGGATCATGATCTGAGCCGAAGGCAGAGGCTTTAACCCACTGAGCCACCCAGGTGCCCCTGAATTTAACTTTTTAAGACTCCATTATAGGACAAAGATTCTGGAACGCCACATCTTAAACTTTATTTTGGGGCAGATTTCATCAGGCAGATATTCCTGTAAGATACACTGGACTAATTTGTTTAAAGATAAAAAAGTGCCTATATACTGAGATCAGGTACCCATAGTGAGTTAGTCCTAAATGCTAGAAGGCTTCCTTACATAGGCTACCTGTGCCAGTATGCCAGTAATGAGAGCCAGGCTTTATATTGGTTCTCACCAACTCACTATTCTGTAACTGGATCTCTTTTCTAGAATGAAAAGCCCTGTCCCTAAGTCTAGCTTGATGGCTAGATGGGCCGGATGAAAGCATAACACAATAATACATGAGAAATACATGAATTCACCAAGTTTATCAATGGGACAATGAAACAATGAGGTTGTAAATGATCCCCACTCCCCTGACTTATGTAAATAATTCAATTAAAGCAGATAAGAGAAAAAAACAGGTTTCCTTAAGGGCAGAAACTCATGCTGCACTTTTGGAGTAAATAAATAATTATTTTTGGAGAGGGAACATCACTGGACAAAGTCACTGGATAAATTTTCATATGTATAGCTTGTGTTAGCTTCACTAAAATTCCCTTTACCCTATAAGACAGCACTACAATGTAGATAGGTAAATACAAAATCTTCAGAGAGCACGAATAATGCTAGACTCTTAGGATATATAAGAAAGATCATGGCATGTAAAGAACTCTAAATGCATAAACAAATGCATAACTGAAATGGGGCTTAGTATCTAAGCATGGTGAACTTAGTGTAATTGATTTTAGAAAAAAAGAGAAGTCTACAGGAGCCAAAGTGATCAGAGAAGTCAGAATGAGAATAATAATAGCTAATCTTGATAAACACGATTTTATAAGGCTAAGGTGAGATGGGGAAAGGCATCCTAGGCACAAACGATTTGTAAGGATCCAAGCGAGGAGAATTCTGAAAATGGCAAGGACCTAAATTTAGCTAAGGAGAATAGTGAATAGAAGATGACAATAAAAAGGAGGCTGGTGCCAGACTATAAGGAGTTTCATTTTTCAGACAATGGAGAACTATCAAAGATATATGATTAAGGGAAAATGCACCCAAGCTTCTCGAGCAAAAATGAAGAGGAGGAAGAACAAGTTGGACTGAGGTTGAAATGGGGAAAGAAGTTTTTAACAGCATCAAATCCTATGGTTACCGCAGCAAAAGAAAGGTCCATGTGTTAAACAGATATTTTCAAAAACAGGAGATGGCATAATGATGACTCTTACTGAGTGGGACAATGTTAGAACTATGCCAGTCCATTGAAGTTAATGTCAGGAAAGCTTACCAATCTCCTAGAATAGTACTTCTCAATCCAAAATTACCTGGGGATCTGATTAAAATGTAAATTCTGATTCAGTACATGTAGAGTGGTACTCTGTATCTTTACATTTCTAACAAGCTCCAAATTAGCTCTTCCATGGACTACACTTTGAATAGCAAGATGCTGAAACATCTTTCATTCTCCCTTTCCCAAAAGGCAAGGCTACTATGTTTAATCCACTATTGTATAGCTAATCCTTTTTACTCCTAAGAAATTCCATTTAAAGGTACTTTATTATAATTTACATCAAAGTCAGGTGGGTTTTAAAAACTACTATTTTAAAAGTCTAAGATGATTCAAGATTCAGAGTATTCAAGATGCTGAGAAATATTTCCACCTGGAAAAAAAAAGTCAACTCTATAATACTGTTCTATAACACTACAATTTTGTTCTTTTCTGTAGGCTGGCAAACTAGAAGATACTATTGCTTATAATCTTGGAGGCAAAGTAAAAGTCCTAAAGAAAACACTCCATCTTTTCATAGTGCCTATCAGTGGATTTTGGTAAAACTCACTTAACTTGCCCTTACAGTCCCGTTAGCATATTCCTTAATCCTTGGAGATAAAGGTAAGAATTTATTTTAAATATTTTTTTGAAAATTATAAAAATTAAATTCACACACCATCCCCCTGTTTAAGATTTCTAAATGGAAGGATATGCCTTTTATTAAAATCTTTTACCGTGAACAGAGGCATCATTTATAAAAATATATTATTAGTGTTATATATTATACACACATACATGTATTAAGATTGGTTGACCTTAGATTCTTGGGATGAAATTTAAGACTCCTGAGGTCTCAAGTTTCATCTTTAACCATATTTATGGTCAATAACAACCTTTTAGGTAAATTAGCTTCAATATATATCGATGTCTAGAGAACAGAAATGATATCTTAAAACTGGAAGGTACTGTATGATCAGATCCAACTATTTCATTGTAGAGGTAAGAAACTGAGATGCAGAGGCTAAAAAGCCCAAAGTCACATAGCTGCTAATGGCATGTTAAAAAAGGGTGGGGGGAGGAAAAATATAATTTTCCTATCTATTAATGGACAACATACAACAATGTATCAACTACAAAACGTAGTTAAAAGAGTTTCTGGTTCCTCTCATGACTAGGGCATAGTTGATTTTATTAAGGTCTTATAAACCACTGATATCCAAGAAGGGAAGACTAAATACCAACAAAGAAGACATACTACCCCAGAATTTAAGAACTCCATAAAAAAACGCAATCTGAATAGAGAATGACACATATACACCACACACTGAAGATGGGGCTGTGGTGGGGTGGGTAATGGGATGAGATATAAAGAACAAAGAGAAACCATGATAACTCTTATCTTCTCAGTAATGGTTTGAGGAAAGCTTTCACATAGAGAAAGGTGATTTAAAAAAAACAACAAAACTTCCTTTACTCTCATGAATCATTTTTTAATTGGTAAAATCAGGAATTAGGAGGACCGTAAAGCTTTTAAAAAAATATGAAATGTAGGTAGCAGTTGGATGTGCGTGTGTCATGAGCTTTGTCACAATTACAAGAAAACCACAGAACCCTTCTTTAGCCATAAAATGGGGAATTTTGTGCTTATCACAAATGCTATAAAATTTACTAGCACAAGTAAAAAAAAAAAATCACTGGAGAAGTTCCATGATACCAGAGACAATGGGTTTTAAATCACAGGCATACATTATTATGCCTAAGTTGACAGGTCTGCACTGCAATGCAGAAATGCAAGCAATATTCCAACATCTGCACCAGAAGGCAGAGACTAGACATGATTCCAGAATAAAGGGCTCTTCAGCTCTTACCTGTAACCTGTGCAACAACTGCTTGGGAAATCCTCCGATTGGCAAGAAAGGCTTTGATTTCCTCTTTTATCACACTGCTGTCCCTCCTAACAAAAACAGAAGACAAGACCAACAATGTATGTTGAAGGTAGAAATCCTCATCTTTGCTAAGAAAGGTGAAGCAGAGAGGTGGGGAGAACATAGAAAGAAAGGACACAAAAATAAAGGTAAACAGACCAAGCTTGTGTGAAAATATGAAATTAAAACAAACCAAGAAACACCAAATATTCAAGTCCTAAAACATCACACCATCAGACAGACGCATTAGTGAATGCCACAGGAGATATAAGTCTCATACCAGAGGATGGTTAATCGCATGCTGTGTATAATTCACATTAGGAACAAGGCTGCCATATGGTATATACTAAGTTTCATTACTGAGGAATGAATATACCTTACACAGACAGAAGCCCTAGAAAAATAAAAAACAACAACAACAACAAAAATCAGTTGTGAGTAGCTTGTGAGCTTGCGTGTTAACTCACAACTGCATAAATATCATGTTTAGTCATTTTAAAACCTTTGTTAAAGGAACAGAAATCATCATCATTCTTACAACTGCTAAAATATTAGCCATTTTAGGAAATTTAATTTGCCTTCTTTTTCCTGTTAAGCCAATAAATAAATAAATAAATAAATAAGTGGGATGAGGTGAATATAGAATTTTTTAAATATAAAAAAGGTATTTATTCATTTCCTGTTATATGTAATATCTAGAACTTAAAGTTATGTTATACTATGTTCTTGAGATTACATATTTTGGACCTAATTTTTCCTCCACCAGAAAACAACAAACTCTCAAAAGACTAGACATTTACTAGAATAACAATGAGAGGCAAGACTTCTATTTCCCCATCAGAATAATAAAGTAAAACTTATACTGAAACCCTTAAAGCCAACCAATTTCTCTTTGAATGCTTTATGTCCAAGAGGATTACATAAGTAAAGCACTGATTTTTCATCAAGCTCAAAAGCAACACAGAAGAGCAGTAATTTATAATCTCATATAGGGTCAGCAAAATATGGCTAAATCTGGTCTCCCATCTGTTTTTATACAACCTATGAGCTAAGAATGGTTTTCACAGATGAACACTTGCAATCATTACTTGGTGACGGAGAACACTAACTTTGAACATGAATTAAGCTAAGTATCATGTCCTCCCCACCAAAAATTCCATTCTTCTCATTGGTAGACCTGTATTTTAAAAACTATTTCCAATTACTAATATTCTATATTGAATTTTGTCAATAAAAGTTTGTGATCTTTTTGTTTTCTCTTAGCTGTAAGTATGTGCATTATATTCTCAATTTTACCTCTTGGCCACAAAGTATAAAATGCTTACCATCTAGTCTTTTCCAGAAAAAGTTTGCTGACCTTTGATCTGAGATAAAGAGACCATGAAATCTTTACAAATCATTTTGTAAATGAACCACAAACTTCTATTAGGAGCTCAAGTCTCTTTAAAGATTATTTGAAGCAATGAAAGAAAAGATCCTGTTCAAAAAGAACCAGCTGTGATTTGACTTAAAGCAGGTATTTTAGCCCCTTGGTGAGGAAGGGGCTATACATTCTGTTGGTGGATTCCATGTTCCCTTTCAGGAATTCTGAAAAAGGTTAGAGAACCAACAGTAGGGACAACTTTCAATCTGAAGCTCTTATAGTGCTTTCCTGATCTACTGGTTGGAAATCCTAGTCAAAAAGACTCCTAGGGAAAGAAAATAGTCCGGGGCCTAATCCAATATTTAAAATTTCTCATACTCACCTAGATTCTGATCTAGATACTAGCTAGATTCTTTCCAAAACTTTCACTTATTTATATTTGAAGTTATTTCTTTGAAAAATATGATTTTCATTTTATTTAAAAACTATGTATCGGAAAGAAAAAGGCACAAATAAATACACTTTAAAGTCAAATAAAATAAACTGCTCAGTAAAATACAGATAGGTAGTATAGGCCAAATGGCTCGCAAATACCCACCAATAAGCAGCTGAGCAAGAGATGACTTCAGTGGTATGACATTCACTTGCCTTATGTAAATAAAACAACTAAATCATTTAGTTTCTGATAGAACTTCAAAATTAATCTGAAAATTTTTAAATAAAGTACTGCATTGAAATATATACAATAGCCATCTAGGAAAGTGAAAACTGAGTTTAAGAGAGAATAGCATGGAGGATATTGGGAGAAGGGAAAAATGAAGGAGGAGAAATCAGAGTGGGAGACTATGGAGACTATGGACTCCAGGAAACAAACAGAGGGTTTTAGAAGGGGGGATGGGTGTGCCCAGTGATGGGTATTAAGGAGGGCATGGATTGCATGGAGCACTGGGAGCTACACGTAAATAGTGAATCATGGAACACTGACATCAAAAACTAATGACAGACTATATGGTGACTAACATATACACACATACACAAAAGAGAATATTTATTAGGTTAAATTAAAAATGTGCTTTTGGTGGGGAAAATGATTAAATGATATTTTCTTGACTACTAATTTAAATTGGAATTTAAATCAATTTATTTTAAATTGAATTCACCTAGAGTAGACACTAAATCATAAAGAGAAGATAACACTCAATTATTCCAATAGAAAATATCCAGTTTGTGAATTATTCACAGCCTTGCAGTACAATATTATCAAGGACTGCAGTAAGACAGAAGGAACTTCAAAAAGTCTGCAAAACAGCAGCAATTCACTTACCCTCTCATAGACTATATTTTTAGATTTACTTGGCAAGTTTGTAAGTACCCACAATGAGTTAAAAAAAATAGTAACAAAACCTCTTTTGTCAACTGTTTTACCAGAGAGAAGCTTTTTCAAATCTAAGAAAAACTCAAGACTTAAAAAATAAGGTTATGCTTGGGCAAGTGATTTAATATAGCTAGACCCTGGTTTCATCATTTAGTAAAATGAGAACATTAAAGCCCTCATCACAAGACTCTTGAAATTTTTCTCCACACACTGAAATTAAATTTAAATGAAATATAGTATTAAATGTGTGTATATGTATATGTGTATAATATATAAAATAAAAAATTCTTCAATGTAAAAATTTTTGAAACTGTAAAAGCATTCAATAAACAATGATCATTATTTTATAAAACACCAGAAAGAATCTTATGGAAAGAAAAAACAAATGATCTGCTGTAACCACCTATGACTGAAGTAAACATCTGCATGAGGTACTTTAAGGCACCATGGAAAGATTTCTATGAAGTCAATTTAGACACAAGCAGTGATGTGTCATCTAGTTATTTTCTTTCTTTTAAAAAAAGATTTTATTTATTTATTTGACACAGAGAGAGATCACAAGTAGGCAGAGAGGCAAGCAGAGAGAGAGAGGGGGAAGCAGCCTTCCTGCTGAGCAGAGCCAGATGTGGGGCTTGATCTTAGGACCCTGAGATCATGACCTTAGCCGAAGGCAGCAGCTTAACCCACTGAACCACCTAGGTGCCCTGGTCTAGTTATTTTCACTAGGTACAGATATCCCCTGCTTTCTAAAAGTTTGCATTATGCCTCTCTGCTTTTATAAAAGACCTACATTAGAATGGTAACAGCATTTTTTTTTTTTTTTGGTAAAAGTTTCAGTCAGTGAAAACGCGTACTAATGGAGCTCTTTCCTAAAAGTGCTTTCAGATAGTGGGGGGAATCTGCATTTTCAAAATAGTAATAGTATTCAACTTTCAGTTGTGTCCAATTCTCTTGTGTATTTCAAAGATCTCCAATCTATAGGTTAACTTGTTCTTTAAACTCTCAAATATCCCCCCTTATTTAGTCTTGAGCTGCCTCTCCTACTGTCCACATAGCAACTCTGAAATGACGAGTTTCTTGGTGTGAAAACTCCTTTGTTTACTCCATATTTAATTTTCATATACTCTCCTATTGCTTGCTTTCTCCCTTTGTTTGAAAATTTTCATCCTCTTTAAAAAGAACGAATCCCTTTTCTTCACTTTTTTTGAGAACTGATTTTTTTCAAGTTTTATTTTCACCCAGCACTCACCACAATTCACTTACAAAATTTCACATTCCTCATGATTTGTATTCCTCAAGTCTTACGAAATTAGAGTGAAACACAAATTGATTTTTCTTTGACTCCAAAGCTTACTTCCAAGATGAGCTACCAGTCTACTGGCATCAAACCACTTCAAATCTATGTCATCTCCTCCTACCACCTTTTCCAAATCACAGCCACACTGAATTCTTCTATCTGGGTGCTTTCCATAAAATTCTTCCTTTCCACCTTCCACTACCATTAATTTTATAACTTGCTAAATTTTCCATTGTTATCTACAGACCTTTTTTTTTTCTTTTTTAAAAGATTTTGTTTATTTATTTGACAGACAGAGGTCACAAGTAGGCAGAGAGGCAGGCAGAGAGAGAGGGGGAAGCAGGCTCCCTGCTGAGCAGAGAGCCCTATGTGGGGCTTGATCCCAGGACCCTGGGATCATGACCCGAGCCGAAGGCAGAGGCTCAACCCACTGAGCCGTCCAGGCGCCCCTCTAATATCCAAAATGAATTAATCAGGAATGCCTCTCTGTAGAATCACCCTTTCTTTAAGATACAATAGAACTGTCATCTAGTCAGAGAAGTTATCCCTGATCCTCACAGCTAAAAAAGATCTCTTTCTTCCAACAGCTAACTTTATCATTTCAATTATAACTACTCACATGCTAATATGTTACATGCTATTCTATATTATAGTCATTCCTGATCTGGTCTTATCGCTCCTACTAGCCTGTGAAGTCTTTCAGCACAAAGACTGTGTCTTATTCATCAGGGGGTTTGCATATAATAGAGCTTAATTTGTTCAATGAATGAACAAATTTGAAGTTGAAGATAAAAGGTTGTAAAATGGCAAACCTGATCTAGATAATTTATAAAACAGCTCTAAATTCTTAATCTCAAATATGTTTAAGCTTCCCAAATCAGAATGGAAAGTTATTTGTGCTAGCTCAAAATGGCAATCCTTCTATTTCTGGAACAAAGACTATTAAAGGCTACATGTTTAAAAGTTGAATGCTTTAAGATCTTCCATATTCTCTCAGTTGATATATACTACACATTCTTTAAGACTCCTTAAAGTAGCCATCTAACTCAATGACTTCCAGAGATGGAGCAATACCTACAAGGATAGACTATATCACAGATGGGAAAATACAATTACATGCAAATTCTTTAACTTTTGAATAAGAATCTCCTCCCTTTGACTTCTACAGGGAGATAAAGCATAATTTAAAATTTTTGAAGATAACTTTAAAAGGAAAGCTACTCTAATGTATACACATCATAGTAACTGAATTTAGGAAATAAATATCCTAAATCGCCTATTGTTAGGGATACAGTTGAGCGCTTGGAATAAAGTCCTGCATCTTATATATAAAATACAAACACAGTCATAAAGTTTAATACATGGGTAGTTAAGAATAACAACTTAATATATGGCATTGTTTATGAATTCTTGATAAGCCTCATTTCAATTGTTATTTTACAGTATATATATGAAAGAATAGATCTACACTATAATATTAACAAATATATACATATATATGCTGACATACAAATATATATGTTAATAGATGCAATTTAAAAATACTAGTATGTATATGGGCTTTTCATTCTAGCTTTTTGCTTTAAAGTCCTTCCTAAAATGTTATATATTCAATAAATTGTTGAGAACTCACTATCTAGGGTTTTTTTTTTTTTTACCCCAATCAATTAAAAAGTGGGAAAGTAGCAGTTTCTTTCTTAAAAAGTTTATCAGGTATACAGTTAAAAGTTAATTTCTACAAAAAATTTCCTTTGTGTACCTTGAAATTTTTAGGTGTTAAGTCTATGAACTCAATGGGTTATGTGATTTGAAAAATACTTATGACTGTTACAAAGGTTGGGAAATGTGAGCACGCAAGATGTGAATTATATATGATTATCTAGAAAAGGAGGCAGGAAGGCATTTAGATACCCATTCTCCCCACTTAGAGCCCACCAAATCTAATCCACTACAATTTCATAGTGTTGAGTGATTAGCAAGGGCAGTACAGCCCTATGTGGCACAGGACACTCAGAAAAATTCACTGCTCAAAAATTTCTCTAACATTCTACCAAATAAAAATTCCTCTGGTTAGTAACTGATCTGAAGTGGCAAATATCATGGGAGTGGGTAGAGGGAGGGAGGAGCAGCCCATTAAGTCATTCACAACTTCCACTTGTGTTACATCATCCACTGTTCTTAAAATCTTACTGAAATCTACAGACATGAAAAACTTATTTACAGAGGCAACAGATACCACAGACATGGTAATAAAGACATGGGTTAGAATTCAGGCTCTACCCACTTTCAATTTTCTTGGGCTTCTTATTTAAATTTAATGAATCTCAATTTCTCCACTGTACCTCATACACAGCATGGTTATGATGATTAAAAGTGAGAACAACCATGCAATAAACCTCTCCCTTTGACCTAAGGATCATTATTACGTGCAAACTTGAGAAGAGGTGGGCATAAAGGAGGAGTGCAGGTGTGGGTGAGGACACAATGGCAGAGAACTACAGAGAGCCAGAAGGTTCAATGAGACCCTTAGATGATTACAGAACCAAAGTAGCAGTTCATAAAAAGAAGCAAAGAATAGGGTAAAGATAAAAGTATTGTAACTATGCAATAAGTGGCAGTAAACTCAATGCAAAAACATGCATATTTTTAATGATAAAACTTGAATGTGTGTTAATTGTGGGATTTAGCTACAAATCCTAGTCACTGCTAAATAGGTTTTCTATTTTGAGAACACAGTTGTATTATAACATTACGCCAATATAAGAGCGAACAGTTAAGTTTTTAGACCCTTGTAGTCAAGTTTTAGACTTTGGCCAATATTCAGAGCCTTTTGTTAACAAGAAAGTTTCCGCAAATTTTGTGGTAGTCTAATACACATTTGGGAATTAATTGTTATGTTAAAAGCTTATTAAAACTGACCAATGACAGCAACAATATAAATTTTATATTGATATCCTCTCTACTGAGGATAATTAAAAGCTAATCTTGTTATATTTCAATGACTTAAGTAACTTCTACTTGACGCAATGGTTCTCCCTTTCAATCACGACAATGATACACATGTTAAATTCATGTTAACTTTGGCCAGCTGTTTTAACAAGTGAAAATGAATTCAAAACCAAATTAATCTCTTACATTTTAAGTTTTAAAAGTTTAAATAACAGGGTTCTATGGCTGCTCTATGAAACCATTCATTACAGGAATTACACTGGAATCTAGATGGAAGAGTCCATTTAGTTCACAATTCCACACAAGGCAGGGCTACCCTAAAAATAAATTCGGGACAGTTTATTTAAAAGAGTTACCACTGTGATACTAGAGAATGGATCTTCCGTATGCAACATTAAGTCACCATTATACCGTCTTCAGTCTTAAAAGCCTTAGGAAGAACTATAACTCAACATTACAGGTTTTGACTTTATTTTGACAAATTTGTGCTACAACTTCTTTATCTACTGTAACTAATCTATCTGCAGACTTTCCTCCTACTACAGTAGTGATAATCTCTTGAAAACAATACTTTTATGATGTCTATTCCTACAGACCTGTAAAAAATCCTTAATTCCAAACAAATTAAACATAAACTACTTGTGTGGAACGAAAATCTTCCCAAACCTGTACTGCATCCTAAAATAATATTCTTATTACCATAGTCTAGAGCTCATGCAACCTTTATAAAACTGAACATGCCTTACCTTCTCTACCTTTTACTATTCCTTTAACTTTAAATAAAGTTCCTATATTTCAAAATGAAAGCTATCCTTTTAGATTTAGCTCGAATTCATCCATTCACTTAACATATTAAACCCTTACCATGTGCCAAAGACAATTCTAGATCCTGGAAACACAACATTCAAATAAAACACACGCTTACTGGCCTCACACTGTTCCAGGTCCAGTGTGAAGTCTCTCCTAATTGCCTCTTTTGAAAGTGGACTTCTTTCCTCAGTGTTTAAAACAACAAAGGCTTACATTTACCTTGTAATACATAATATATATACATACATATGTATGTGTGTGTGTGTATATATGGTATATATTAAATTAGAACTCTATATGTATATATATGTATGTATGTACATACATACATATATATATATGTGCTATCTATTAAATTAGAACTTTAGCTTCTTAGGGATAGAAACCATATTTATTTTTCTTCCGAAGAACACAACTTTTTATATAATAGGTGCTCATAATTACTTTATTGTGGTATGTTAGAGTGAAAAACTGTACAAATTCTGTATCATGGTAAAATCATCTTCTCTCTCAAAACTCAAAGGACTGGCATGTGCTGGCAATTCAGATGTTAGCAATTAGTACTATAAAGAGAAAGTTAACTTCTGCTTTGATAAACAGAATGGAAAAGGCTTATCAGCCAGCAAAGAGAAAGGGCTATGGTAGAGAAGACAAAATTTCAATTAAAATCATAAAACTTGAAAATATTTTCTTTCACCTCCAGCAGGAGGAGGAGGAAATCATAGTTCTTACAGGTAAGTAGCTGAAATACAGTATATTACTCAAAACCAATCTAAGAACACACACATTTTGGGGACTCTGAGTAAGCAAAAGAACTAACCTCATTAATTCCTCCACTTTATCATCTACATCTAGGTCCTCTTCTGAGGCTTCAAAACTGTATGACCTCTGACCCATGCTGTTTGCATGGTATCGAGTGGGTGACATCTTTCCATTGGATGTGGATAATCGCTCATTATTCTCCCTCCCATTTTGATTGGTAGTGCAAGGCTGTGGGGAGGTATCATAACTGTTGCTAGGAGATGGGGACATTCCAGAATGCTGGGTCTGTGTGGAAGCTGTAGCTGTGGAGGAAGATGCTGGAACATTGTTGGTACTATTCCCATAAGAACTTCCTCCATAGCTGGACCTTCTTCCAAACTTGTCACTATGCTCTTGATCAAGACGGTCCAAAGTTTCCAAGGCATGCAGAATTTCATGTTTAGTCATTCCAGTACGCCGAAGGCGTTGAAGCAGATCTATCTGCTCTATGGTAAATCTGGGTTCATCTGTATAGTGAGACATGGTTTCCAGCAAACTAAAAAAAACAACAACAACAACAAAAAAACCCTTTTATTTACAGCATGTATCAAAGAACATATCATTATAGAGAATGCTCAGGGGAAGATGCAAAATATTTCTACGTCAATTTCTTTACTGAAAATGATTAACACATTATTATAGGAACAGTTATTACCACTCCATGCTAAAATGTTTTTGTCATGTCAAACTGGTATAGTTACTGAGTTTATTAGCAGACGGACATTAGGTGTAACATAAAACAATTTTTTTTTTTAGTATTTTATTTATTTATTTGACACAGAGAGAGAGAGAGAGTGATCACAAGTGGGCAGAGAAGCAGGCAGAGAGAGGTGGAAGCAGGCTCCCTGCTGAGCGGAGAGCCTGATGTGGGGCTCAATCCCAGGACCCTGAGATCATGACCTGAGCTGAAGGCAGCTGCTTAACGACTGAGCCACTCAGGTGCCCCCAAACCCAACTGCATATGGCATAAAATTTATACTTTCCTCAATCTGATAAATATCAGAACCAAAATTTCAGTTATGGCAATAATCCCAAAACAGCAGATTAGATACATACACTTTTAATCCTAGCCTAATTGTGATTACTCATAGGTGGCTTTTCCATCTCAAATTCATTACTCTACAGTAGAGTACCATTAATGAAAAGTTGTTGCAAAAGCAGTTTATATGATCTTATTTTACTAAATATCAGCAAAACTAACCTAAGAAGTCTGTTATCTTCATTTAGTGTAAACAAATGACTTGGTAAGGTAAGCCCAGGCAAATACTAATAACCAGCAAAAATATTTAAATGGAAAAGAAGGTACATAAAAAAACTTAACCTTTAAGTACCATTTCACCCACCACTTAGCAATTTCATTTAGTATCTCATCTCTGTAATGCACTCTCTCTTAATAGTTATCCTGAGAAATGGATCTTTCATGGTTGTAGCCAAACTATTAATTTTTCTTGGGAAATTCCTTCCACATCATGTTTCCTTTAACTAACACAAGAAACTAGCATGCCAGAAAATGTCAGTGTTATAGCAATATTAATTTTAAGTAAATTATCAAATTTAAAAATTCTCACTACTTGAATTCCTTTCTTATAAAACCTGACTTTCCTAATTTAAGATTTTTTTAAAAGATTTTTATTTTTATAGTTCAAATGCCAAAAGGATGCATGGCATACAGTAAGTTCTTAATAAATGTTTGCTAATGGAAGGAATTTTCTCATCCTTTACATGTAAACATCAGTTCTGGGTCAGTTCCCCACAGCTGTTCAAAGTCTGTTTCCTTCATCCCTCTATACTAAAAATTTACTGAACATTCACTTCTAGGCAGGCATTGGGCAAGAGTTTCATAGAATGTAATTTCATCTGATCCTCACAACCCCCTATGGCAGACTTTTAAAATACATATTAGTGAGGAAACGAAGTCTGAGTGGTTATATACCTTGCAAAAAATCTGATTTAGAGTAGAAAAAAGATTTAAACCTAGATCTTACAGACTACAAAAGCATATATTATTCTGTTTTCCAACATATAGCGGGATTTACTGGAATCCTATGATTTGGGATATAGGCTATTTAACTCTTTTAAGTTTCTAGTTAAAACCACTTGGATAAAATCATTCTACTGATGGACTCGAGGTCCTAGAAATAGGTTATTTAAATTTAAATCTTTGCTCCATCTGGAATTTATATTTGCTTAATGAGTGTGAAAGGATTTGGGCTTTAAATTTTTCCAAAAATTGCATAGGTGGCTTTACTGAGTAATATATCTCTTCTCTAATCTGAAATACAACCTTTTTCATATGCATAATTTTCACACAAATCTCTATCTACCTTTGGATTGTCTATTCTATTCCACCGATTGTGTTGCCTTTCAAATCCTTCTAACAATGAGCAGGCAAAAATCTAGAATTTTTATGTGAAATCTCCACTTGTAGAGACAGGATAATTAAACATAAAAACAAACATTTTGCGGACCACAAATAACATGTTGCAAGCCATTTGTGGTCATAGGTCACATCTTCTCCTTTCTTCTAATACTCACTGTGACAAGCTATCCATGATATAAGTCCTATTTTCATGATTTTTACATTCTTTCTTTTTTTAAATTTTTTTTAAGATTTTATTTATTTATTTGACAGAGAGAAATCACAAGTAGGCAGAGAGGCAGGCAGAGAGAGAGAGAGAGGGAAGCAGGCTCCCTGCTGAGCAGAGAGCCCGATGCGGGACTCGATCCCAGGACCCTGAGATCATGACCTGAGCCGAAGGCAGCGGCTTAACCCACTGAGCCACCCAGGCGCCCTACATTCTTTCTTGATTGCCTGGGTTTTTTCCCTCCAACATTTTATAATGAAAAACATTAAACATACACAAAAACTAAAAGAAATTTGCAGTCAACAGTCACATACTATTTTTACTGTTAACATTTTACTTGCTTTATAATGTTAACTACCCCTTCCCTTATGTATCCATACCTATATTCATCTTATTTTTATGCATTTTAAAATCAGGTACAGACATCTGTATACTCCCTCCTAAACACTTCCACATGCATTTTATTAACTAGAACTCAGTATTTGTAGGTTTTTTCTTTTGAGGTAAAATTTACATAAAAGAAAATACACAAATCTTATGTTTACCATTCTGTGAGTTTTGAGAAGTACATGCTGTAAAAAAGAAATATATATATAACTTGTGAAAATGCCTGTGAAGATACAGAATATTACTTCCATCCCAAGAAGTGTCCTGTTCCCAGTTAATCCTTGGCCCCTTCTCTCACAAGGAGCCCTGCTCAGATTTTTCCCACCACAGATTAGTCTTCCCTGTTCTAAAAATTTATATAAAGGGAATTCCTATGTACTCTTTTCACTCAGTATAAAGTTTTTGAGATTCACGTCCGATGTTGTGTGTATTTGTAGTTTGTTCCATTTTATTACTGAGTACTACTTCATTATAGGAATATACTACATATTTGTTTATTCATCCTACTTTAGACACATGGACTGTTTCCAGTCATTAGCTATTCTAAATGTTTTGGCTATGGGGCACCTGGATGGCTCAGTCAGTTAAACATCCGACTCTTGGTTTTGGCTCAGGTCATGATCTCATGGGTTGTGGGGTTAAGTCCCATGTCAGTCTCCCGGTTGAACAAGGAGTCTGCTTGAAGATTCTCTCCCTCTGCCCCTCTCACAGCACATGAACTTGTACTCTAACTCAAACTAATAAATAAATCTTTAAATTCTTTGCCCATTACAATTATACTTTACTACTTGTTAGCTTAATATATCCCCCTCCCTAATATGTCATCTAGTTGGGAGAGAAGAGAAAACTGCACCCAGAGTAACTCATTTATTTTTTTCTCCTGACCCACTTCAAAAGAAGAATACACCTGGCTTAACATAAATGATCTGTTATTAAAATGCTATGCAGTGCTGGTAATGTTCCGTGTTCTATGTTAGTTATATTACACTGGTATATTCATTGTGAACTTCCACCAAGCACTGACTACTGACTTGTACATTTTCCAGAAGGTATAGTAGGCTTAAATAAAGTTTGTTGTAAAAGCTATGTGAGCATTTTCCAAGGGGATTATAAGAGACACTTAATATTTTAGTTTCTGTTACAATCTTTAGCCATTTGTCTGCTCTATCAGTGCTTAGTAATATACTAAATCCAAATCCTAGGAACTTCTCTTTAAAAGCAGATGCTAAATGACAAAAACAAATGGAAACATATCACATGCTCATGGATTGTGAGAACCAACACTGTTAAAATGTCCTTACTGCCCAAAGCAATCTACAGATTTAATGCAATCCCTAATAAAACAGTGACAGCATTTTTCACAAAACTAGAGCAAATAATCCTAAAATTTGTGTGGAACCATGAAAGACTCAAATAGCCAAAACAATCTTGAAAAAGAACCAAACTGGAAGTATTATAACCCCAGACTTCAAGATACACTACAAATCACCAGTAATCAAAACAGTACAGTACTGGCACAGAAATAAACAAGAGATCAACAGAGCAGAATAAAAAGCCCAGAAATAAACCCATGATTATGTGGTTAATTAATCTTTGACAAAGGAGACAAGAATATGCAATAGGAAAAAAATCACTTCAACAAATGGTGTTGGGAAAACTGAACAACTTTACATGCAAAAGAGTGAAACTGGACCACTTTCTTATACCATACACAAAAGTAAACTCAAAATGGATTAAGGACCTAAATGTGAGACCTGAAACCATAAAAGTCATGAAAGAGAGCACAGACAGTAGTGTCTCTGACATTGGCCATAACAACATCTTTCTGGATATATCTCCTAAGTTAGAGGAAACAAAAGCAAAAATAAACAACTGGGACTACATCATAATAAAAAGCTTCTGCACAGCAAAAGAAACAAAACTAAAAGATAACCTACTAAATGGGAGAAGAGACTTGCAAATGATATACCCTATAAAGGGTCAGTATCCAAAACAGATAAATAATTTACACAACTTAATAACAAAACCCCCAAATAATCCAATTTAAACATGGGCAGAGGACTTGAACATACATTTTTCTAAAGAAGACATACAGATGGCTAACAGACACATCACTCATCACCATGGAAATGCAAATCAAAACTATAATGAGATGTCACTTCACACCTATCAGAATGGCTAACATCAAAAATACAAGAAACAAGAAGTATTGGTGAGGATGTGGAGAAAAAGGAATCTGTGTGCACCATTGGTGAGAATGCAAACTGGTACAGCCACAGCGGAAAATAGTATGGAGGTTCCTCAAAAAATTAAAAATAGAACTACCCTATAATTCAGTAATTCCACTACTGGGTATTTACCCAAAGAAAATGAAAACACTAATTCCAAAAGATAGATGTAGCCCTATGTTTACTGCAGCATTATTTACAATAGTCAAATTATGGAAGAAGCCCAAGCATCCACTGTTAGATGAGTAGATAAAGAAGATGTGGTGTGTGTGTGTGTATATATATATATATATATATATATATATACACAGAGAGAGAGAGAGAGGAATATTAGTGATTAAAATAATGAAATCTTGCCATTTGTAACCACATCGATGGAACTAGAGTATAACGCTAAGTGAAAAAAGTCAGAGAAAGAAAAATACCATAATTTCCACTCATGTGGAATTTAAGGAACAAAACAAATGCACAAAGAACAAAAGCAGACTCGACTATAGAGAATAAACTGCGAGAGGGGAGGTGGGTAAGAGATGGGTGAAATAGGTGAAGGGGATTAAGAGCACACAGCATGATGAGCACTAAGTAGCATATAGAATTGGTGAATCACTATATTGTATATATGAAACCAATACAGCACTGTATGTTAAGTATACTGGAATTAATATTAGAAATTTAAAAACAGGGGTACCTGGGTGGCTCAATCACTTAAGTGTCTAGCTTTGCCTCACGTCATGATCCCAGGGTTCTGGGATCAAGCCCCACAGTGAGCTCCCTGCTCAGGGGTTAGTCTGCTTGTCCCCTCTCTCTCTCCCTCTGCCCCTCCCCCTGCTTGTGACACACACTGTCTCAAATAAATAAATTTTTAAAATCTTTTAAAAAATTAAAAAATAAATACATGTAATTGCCCAATCCCTTTAGTAACTGAAATAATTTACCCCTGAATTTACTGACTTATTAAGTTGAGGTTTCTAAACATTTTTCTTTGCCCTTGTGAATAAAGTAGATCTGTCCTTTGCTAACTTCAGTCTTAATGCTTTCGAAATACTTCATAAACTAACCTTAGTTTAAATAAGACTTCATAAACTGTTTCTATCATATGGACAAAAAAAATCAAAGCTGATTTTTTTCCTATTTATTTTCCTGTCCAATTATATCAGAGCAGGTAGTACCTGTATATAATTCCTTAAACCTTTTTCCCTACGGAGCAGCACTGATAGCATAAAACTAAAATAAATTTTATATGAATTTAACCTGTTATTGAAAAGTACCATCCTAAGCTTGTATTGTAACTATCAAAACTAATGATTCCACAGTATCTGGAACAAGTTAGCATTTTATGTCATTTCAGATTCACCATGGGAAACACTTTTATTTCAAAAGCCCTAAAAGGAGATAACAGAACATATGTATTATTTTTTCTGCCTAGAGTGTCTCACTGTTTTCAACTATATGTTCTTGGTAATGTCACTAGTAATATCCCACCTTCTGGCCAAAAAGATGGGTACACAAAGAAGCCAAGCCTTGCCCTCCTTAAAATATTTAGGTTAGATCAGGAGGAAAATGGATAGTCACTATAACCGTGCTCAGTTGCAGAAAGATATTAGTCTGACAGGTTCCTCACCATGTGAAAGAAGGGACTTTTTAGGAGAATAAAGCAGACATGGTAGGAAATGCAGAACAAAGGAGGAAGCAAAAACAAACAAACAAACAAAGGAGAAAGCTCTGCAGTGTTCATACTCTGTTCTAATAATTCCTGAGTCCCTGCCACATCTCTGTCCTTCTTGCTATGTTATGTAAGAGCATAAATTTCCCCTTATGCTACACTTGTTTAAATTGGATATTTGTGCCTTGCACCAAGAGAGGTCCCTAGTACAAAGATATATCTAATGTAAAAAGATCTACAATTGCTAAGATGGAATGTATGATCACTACAGAGTAGAATGATAATGGCATAATGACCAGGATCAAATCATGCATATGATGTTGAATGTACTATATTTCACTGAGAAAATGCCAAGATTAGAAGTTTTCTGGATATCAAGAATAGTATCTCCATGTGTATTAACATATAAACAAAGGTACAGCCTCTCATTTCTACACTTTGTTTCTCATAACTTACCTAGTTTAAGCATGTAATCCTGAAATTATGGCAGTAAATGACATACAAAGGTCATCTAAGTCCATGATACCAGCAATTCTTTTATAACAGAAAAAGATAACATGTATAAACTGAATTAATTTTCTTATATAGCACAAGAACTGTTCACAGGATAAAGAACGTCTTTCACTTTAAATCACTAATCTGAATGCAGACTCAGGCCAATAATAATTGAAAATGATGTGAGAAGAATTTTGACACTGCAGTAACACAGCCAATGTTTAAAGCATAAAAGAACAATTAAATTCAGGAATTATGGCTCAGTTCATAAACTGATATTCCAAAAGACCATACTATCGGACCATAATAGTAAGCCTATTTTATAATCAATTTTATCCCTACTTGGATTTGTACCTAAACCCTTCTTAGATCAGCATCTGGTCCAGAACACTTACTTTAACTAAATTTTACAAACATATAGAACAAAGAAGGTTAAAGCATTTACATATAATTAATCTTGAAATTACTTGTGCAAAAATGACATTACTACCTTACTTGTAAAGCATTAATAGTTACTAAGATCTTATTAAAATAATTGTGTTTAGCATTTTCTTCAGCTTGATTCTCTTTGCTATCTTTTTATCTAGAATGACTAGGCAACATATGACCTACTCATAAGTTAGTTTTGCTTCACATATTTCGTATTTACTGCATGATGATTTAACGCATTCTAGAGTTAATCATAATATTCATCAACTAAAGATGTACTCAGGCTCTTCTTACTATTTATAGCACATTAACCTCTTTCACAATTATTATTACCATCAAAGGAGTGGGAGTCTTAAAGCTTAAAAATGATAAGAAGTGAGAATAAGTAAGAAATGAAGATTTACTGGGGACTGAGCTCAACAGTATGATAAGATGATTCTGTAATTCAAGCCAATAGGAGAACTGACTAAAACAAAAGAATCGGGGTTATTACTACAAATGACAATATAAGATGTTCTTTTCATAATAAAAAGACTTTGAGAAAAATGAGATTATATTCCAATGTGCCAATCACACTTTATAACAGTTATTTTTAAATTAACACTGATAAAGACTGAAATTATCTTCTTGTAGCCACCTTACACATGTTCAGGAAAAAAAAAAATCCAAGTCAAAATTTGCAAGTTTATAGAGGGAAATATAAAGTAGGTGTGCAATCAGAAAACTGGACACCATTTAAAGAAAAAGTCATTCACTCAACTAACATTTACTGAATATACCCTATGTGTCAGACCATGTACTTGGCAAAAAGGGACAGATCAGCAAAAACTCCTGGCCTCATGACGCTTACATTCTAATGGCCATTAAAAACAGCCATTAGCAAGTGCATCATTAAAAAAAAAAAAAAAAAGGGAAACTAAGGCCCAAAGCATGCAGTGCCTTGCCATTTCCCAAGGATATAGCTATTTAGTAGAAGCTCAGGCTACAGTTCACATCACCTGGGCCTAATTCCAGAGACTTTCTGATATACGCTAGTCAGTGAGAGAGGAAAAAAAAAAATTTTTTTTTTGAGAGAGAAAAAGACTTTAACTAAAAACCCAAATAATAAAGAAAATCTATGTTAACATCTACTTACTGGATTATAGAACTGTCAAACAAAATGGAAGGAATTTAATTGAAACATAGCACCAAATTTCAGAAAATACTTATGCTAAAGGCACTCTGCATTAGACTCTAAAGATGCACTTAATGAGCTAATAGATACTTTATCTTCTCTAATATCTGAAATTCCCGGAATACTTTTATTCAGGGGCCTATTTAATACGAACTAGTGGTTACAGTTCATATCCTAGCACAAAAATCTCTCAACATAATACCACCAACTCCATTTGTATTTTTTGCCTGATTCCAAAGAAAGGCTACCAATGACATTAGCTAATAGGCTTAACTACATTATTATCTCCAGGAGGTAAAGGAAAATGGCCAAGGTGCTTAGGAGTTTGCACACAAAGGCAGGGTTAGGGTAACATGCTTCTAATATTCTGCCTGTCACAAGGAATCTAACAGTAGCTAGCCATCTATTCTGTAAGCTTCTTTTTTCTTTGTTCTTTTCTTTCTTTCTTTCTTTCTTTTTTTAGAAGCTTCTTTTTTCTTTAAAGATTTTATTTATTCCATTTGAGAAAGAAAGAGAGTGAGCATGAGCAGGGATAGGGGGATGGGTAAGCAGAGAGAGAAGCAGACTCCCCACTGAGCGAAGAGCCTGACTGGGGTTCAATTGGGCTCCATCCCAGGACCCCGGGATCATGACCTCAGCTGAAAGCAGATGCTTAACCATCTGAGCCACCCAGGTGCCCCGATGTTGTAAGTTTCTAACCTATTAATAAGAAGTTTGACATAATTAATAGTTTTGTTAGAACTGAATGTCAGACATCAAAGTTGAAAAAAAATGGTAAAAGAGAAAGTTCATAGATTTGAAAATTTGTTCCTTTCCACTGTGATTAAAAAATTCTTTCTACTCTACGAATCCCTGCTGTCATTTTTTGGATTGTAATCGTAATGATTTCTTCACTGTATTAAAAACAATTTGGAAGATAAAAATTAAGAAATGGATGGGATACTTACACCACTGGAAAGGAACTGAGCATACTTTACATGAGGTGAATCAATATCCTTCCTAGAGATGATCAGCGTTATTAACCATTCTGTAGAATAAAGACAGAAAAATTCAGAAATATTCATTAATCAAATGTTGATTAAAAATTTTAATTATATAACTAAAAGATATTAACAGTCAACATCAGCTAACCATGTTTTTAAAATTACCTTGTACTTTTAAGATGAAATCTTGGCTTGAAGCAAAATTTAAAAAATAAAAAAATATTGATAGCTTTCACAATTATTCACTTGGAAAAAGCAATAAAAATCACACTCCTGATTTTAAAAATATTGATAGCTTTCACAATTATTCACTTGGAAAAAGTAATAAAATCACACTCCTGATATTTAATGTTATCAGACATCACCCAGGGAAAAAGATATAAATGTGATGGAATGTATATATTACTGAGACATTTGAGAAAACTGTTTGATAATAGTTAACAGTGCACTTATGCAGCACCCTATAAGCAAAAAAACCCACCACAAAATGACTACAGCTAAAAGTCTTAACTGTGGGTAAATTCTGGGGTCTAGTTCCGAGTATATTAGTTCTTAATATCTTGAGTAACTTAATTTCTCTAAGTCCTAATTTCTGCATCTACAAAATAGGGATGATCAATAACTACTTCAAAGAGCTACAAGAAGTTTAAAACATTTTTTTTTAATGGTGATGAAAGCACTTCACAGGCTATCAAGAAGCAGGGACTATTATTACCAATTTAAAAGGGAGATTAGTGTCCATGTTACTTTAGATTACTGAGCACAGTGTAAGTTAATAACAGAGTGAGTCCAGTACTTCTGTCTTCTGATTAGTATTCTACTACTTTATTAACCATTCAGACCCTATGACCCCTTTCAATTCAGACATAGATTTTAACAAAAAAATGAAATCTACTACTCACAGCTTAGGAGCTGAAGATCATGTATTACTTACTGAACTTATTAGCAGTTTCAAACCACAATCTATAGAAGCAACAATTTCCATTAATTCCAAGTTAAGATTATAAATTACACAAAAGTTAAAAATGTTGATGTCAAAACTCTCACATTAAAATACACATTCAGCACTGAATTATATTAAGCAAGACCAAAGTGTCTAACAGTGACTAATGATATATGCGAAATGTACAGGGTAAAGTTAGAAACCTTTCACATTTGCATATCCTAAATTGTAGCTTTAATGAAGTTCCTGTTGTAGTTAATTTTCTTGCTGACTTAAGAAATACCTGTCCTAAAAAAAGGTAGATATAAAGTACAAGGAAAATCTACTGAAAGTGTTGCTGATTCTGAAAATATCAAAACTAAATCACAAAACTGATTACTGGTCAATATAAATTTCTCATTCTTGCTCAAATTCAGTTAAAACATATAAATATCTACTTGCCCTGATATAGGCGCAAACTCATAATAAGAGTAAGATATGGTCCCAGTAGTGTAGGAGCATATTAAACTATAGAAGAAGGTCAAATAAAAATTACACACAACCTCTATAATAAAATGCATAATGTGATAAACCTGAAAATACAAGGTTTATGAGAGTAACAATTTAGAGATTAATTTGGGCTACAGAGAACTGGGAAGACTTCTTAAAGTGAGATCTCAGCTGTTATCTGAAGATCAGAATAAGACTTCCACCAAACCAAGGTGTGAAGGAAGGTGAGAATCAGTGGAAGAAAAGATTCCAGGGAGAAGGAACAGTTAAAGGAGAGGATGAGGTGTGTTTAGGGATTAAGTAGACCTATGTGGCCAGCCTTTTACATATATGCATGAGAAATACATGGGCTAGAAAGGGAAGACTTCCTCAATATGTGGAAGATTGATAAATGCTTCATAGTAATCCTGACCTTTATTCTGCAAATGTGAGGACTATGGTACAACTGAATCAGACAATCTAGGAAGTAAATTACCAAAACCTTCATTTTACAGGTGAGGAAACTGAGATTAAGTCACTGATACAGACTTGTGTAACTGCAAATCACTGAGTTTATGTAATTTACATTATGGATATAAAAAGACTTAAATATTCAACAGAACTAAAATATTCTAAGGACAGAAGAGCAAGCAAGTAAGGTGGTGCTATGAATTCTCTACTCTCGGGCTCAATGTCACAAAGCCTTACCGCATAGGAGACACATTTTTTTTTAATTGACAGATTTTTTAAAAAATTGTTTCAAAAAGGAGTTTAATAAATATAAAACTTACTTAAATGAGTTTTAAATAAAAATTAAAAATCACAGCCATTAGAAAGGCCATTATCAAAGGTGGCTGCGTGGCTTAGTTAGGTAAGTATCTCTTGGTTTCGACTCAGGTCATGATCTCAGGGTCCTGAGAACAAGCCTTGCATCAGACTTCCCCTTCCTCTGCAGCCCCCATCCCCACACATGTGTGCTCTCTCTGTGAAATAAATAAATACATCTTAAAAAGGTGGGGGGGGCATTAAAAAAAAAAAAAGAAGAAAATAACAAGTATTGACAAAGATGCGGAGAAAATGAAACCTTCCGGTGTTGCTGGTGAGAATGTAAAATAGTGCAGCCATTATGGAAAACAATACGGAGGTTTCTCAAAAAATTAAAAATAGAAATACCTTATAATCCAGTAATTCCACTACTGGGTATTTACCAATGAATGTGTAAACAGAAAACCGAAAATATGTATGCACCCCTATATTTATTGCAGCATTACTTACAATAGCCAAAATATGGAAGCAACCTAAGCGTCTACTGACAGATGAATGGATAAAGATGTAGCATATATTTGAATGTAATATTACTCAGCCAGAAAGAAGAATGGGATCTGGGATCACAAGGATGGACCCTGAGGATCAGACATTAATCAGATTGAGAAAGATAAACACCATACGATTTCACTCATAAATGAAATCTAAAAAATAAAGAAACAAACAAAAAGCAGAATCAGACTAATAAATACGAAAATACACTGATGGTTGCCAGGTGGGGGGATGAGCAAAATGGGTAAAGAAAAAAGTAGGAGATACAGATTTCCTGTTATGGAATAAATAAGTCATAGGAATAAATGGTATAGCATGTGGGATATAGTCAGCAATACTGCAAAAGCATTGTGTGGAGAGAGATGGTAGCTACCCTTGTGAGTGCAGTGTAACATTTAGAGATGCTGAATCACTATGTTGTACACCTGAAACTAATGAATACTGTGTGTCAACTATCTTTAAAAAAAAAAAAAAAAGACCTAAAAAAAATAAAAGAAATCGGAACTTAAAAAAAAAAAAAAAAAAAAGCAAGCACCCAGCTCTAAAAAGCAAGTAACCTATAAAGGTTAAAGAATCAGCTCCTCATTGGCCTCTTCATTTTTTGTACTTTAAAGAGAGGAGTGCCTGGGTAGTATAGTCTGGTAAGTGTCTGACTCTTGATTTAGGCTCAGGTTGTGATCTCAAGGTCATGAAATCAAGCCCCCCACCTCTCAGGCTCTGTGCCTGTGGGGAGTCTGCTGGAGATTCTCTCCCTTACCCACTACTGCTGTCTCCCCTGGCATGCATGCTCTTTCTCTCTAAAATAAATAAATCTTTAAAAAAAAATTTAAAAAATAGAGTTAAGGAACATTCACAGACGACAGAGACAAAAGAATCCTGTGCCAACCAAGCTTACATTTTGATACATGAAAAAAACCTGCAAATATGCAAAAATTCAGAGTATATTTTCTCAGGCACCCCAGTTAAGAAACATAACAGAGAAAGGGCTCTAACTAAGAAAAAACAAACCAGAAAAAGAGATGTGGTAACAGGGAAGATGAAAAAGAAGAGTAATATTGTAATCAATGAAACTTTCAGTTTATATTATATAATACACAGTTAAATAATAACCAAATGTCTAGGAAGAGACAACTTATATGATAAAGACTCTTGAAACAAAAGAATGTATCATAAAAACATTTCAATACATTTCTAAACTATTCAAAGTAAAAGAGTTGCAGACAGGTGAGTTGAAGGTAGGCAGAAGTAAAAATACTTCCAAGATCTCATGAGGAAGAAGAGGATAAGGGGAAAAAGGAAGAGAGGCAGAAAATAAAAGTATTCTAAAGGTCTCATCTCTTCAAGGTCAAGAAGCCAACAGAGAAAGCAATTAGCATCTTTGGGGGGAAAAGAATATTTTGTTTTCAGATTACTGCAAAGAAACATGTATCAGTCAAGGTTTAATTTTAAGGTCAAAAGTACTTACCAGTATAAAGAAAAATGTTATACAATTATAAAATACACAGTTTATGATTAAATTGTTAAGAGTTAAAAAACTGTATATACCAAACATAGCAGGCAATAAAGTAAAACTTATTAGAACTTTAATAAATTTATTTTTAAAAATACAAATATGCTGAGTAATTTCAGCATACCTTCTAGAACAGACAAATATAGTTGGAAAGAAGAAAATAACAAATTTAATTATATTATCAATAAATATGATTTTTAAAAGATACTTTGTAATTCTCTAACAAAAAAAGAGATATTTTTTCCTAAGTTTATCACCATGACTGATCCTAAACATGGTCATAATGAAAGTTTTAAGTTATTTCAGAGATATATACCTCAAAAATTAAGAAAAAAAAATTACAAAAATTCCCTTCTGTAAAAACTGTGAGATGACACTTGATAATATTTGGATCAAATAGGAAATCAAAAGGGAAATTATGCTTTATGTGTAAGCTATGACAAAAAATAGAATAAAAATAATTAAAACCCATGTGATCCAGCAAAATTTATATTTACAAGTAAATTTATGGCTCTAAGAATTTTAATTTTTTTTTAAAAGGCAAGGGAGAAAAACACTCTGTAAAAAAGAACTAAGAGAAGAAACGAAATATAGCAAAATAAACTAGGAAGGGAGAACCTGGGTGATTCAGTCCGTTAAGCAGCTGCCTTCGGCTCAGGTCATGATCCCAGGGCCCTAGGATGGAGCCCCGCACTGGGTTCCCTTCTTGGCAGGAAGCCTGCTTCTTCCTCTCCCACTCCCCTGCTTGTGTTCCCTCTTTCCCTATGTCTTTCTCTCTATCAAATAAATAAATAAAATCTTTTTTAAAATTAAAAAAAAAATAAACTAGGAAGAAGAATCTAAGAGATATTTAAAATTAACCTAACATAAAAAAAGTATAGAGGACATAAATAAATCTAAAAAGTACTCCTTTGAACGATGATGAAATAATCACTCAGTCTAGTGAATAGGTTAAACAAGGTGAGGAAAGAGACTTACAAGATTCAGAATAAAAGAGAAAACCATAAGCATAGGAGATAACTAAGAAAACAAGACAAAACTAAAAAAAATAAAAATAAAAAAAAATAACACACACACACAAATGCAACTGCGTGCCAGAATTTGAAAACCTAAAAGAGAATATGATTTCCTAGTAAAATAGGAAATATCAAAATTAACCCAAGAGAAATGAATTCTTGAGTAGAACCAAACACCATAAATTAAAGATAATTTAAAACCTATTATAGAAAAAGATACCAAGACAAGCTGGGTTCTCTGTAGATTCTTTTTTTTTTTTTTTTTTCCCAAAGGTTTGGATTATTTATTTATTTATTTATTTATTAAGATTATTTATTTATTTATTTGAGAGAGAGAGACAGTGAGAGAGAGCATGAGCGAGGAGAAGGTCAGAGAGCGAAGCAGACTCCCCATGGAGCTGGGAGCCTGATGTGGGACTCGATCCCGGGACTCCAAGATCACGCCCTGAGCCGAAGGCAGTCGTCCAACCAACTGAGCCACCCAGGCGTCCCCTCTGTAGATTCTTAATCTTTAAAAAAAAAAAAAAAAAAATTTTTTTTTCTGCTAATATCAAACCATAGAAAAATACAAAAAATGTTCCAAGCCATTTTTAGATCAAAACAACACAAAGCCAAATCTAATAAAGGTACTAGCACATAAAATATACCCATAAACCGATTTCACTTAAAAGTATAATTCTGAATTAAAAAAAAAACAACAACAATGTAGACAACAGAGTCCAGCCACATGTGAAAAATAATATCCTATTATAATTATTGCAGAAATATGACAGTGGTCCCTTTATAATCAACATAATCCAAGACATCAACAAATTCAGGAGAAAAAAAATCATATCATTTTATCAATTGATGCTGAAAAGTCATTTGATAAAATTCAGCAACCATTTTTAACAAAAGCTCTATGGGAAAAAATAGAAAAAAATAAGCATTTTTGAAAAAAGAACAGTAGCAAGTACCATAAGCAGCAAAACACTATAACCATTTCAAATAAAACTAAGGTTGCATGGACACAATAAATATGTACATACAGTGTACATATACGTGTGTTTATATATATACCTATATTAAGAACTTGCTTCTGTATGGAAATCTGATGAACTGCGGAAGAGAACCAACAACAGTGGTTACTTTGAGTACAGGGTAGAGACTGAAAAGATCAGAGAAAGGGTAGGAAGGAGAGTGTACACAGGAAACTATTTTTATTATTCTAATCATATGAATGTTATTACTCATTCAATAAATCAAATTAATAAAATGAGGGGTTAGAACAGGAAGCCCAGGTGTGCCTGGGTGGCTCACTCACTGAAGTGTCTGCCTTCAGCTCAAGATCCCAGAGTTCTGGAATCAAGTCCCCCATAGGGCTCTCTGCTCAGTGGAGAGCCTGCTTTTCCCTCTGCCCATTACTCTGCTCATACTCGCTCACTCTCTCTCTCATTCTCAAATAAATAAAACCTTAAAAAAAAGAACAGGAAGTCCACTAATCCCTTTAAAATAAACACTGACTTGAAGATTATAGCAACTAATTAAGATACAAAAATGAATTAACTAGCATAAATATCAGAATGAAAGAGAAAAATATCTTTTTTGCTAATGACCTGATGGAATACCTAGAAAATGCAGACAATTCCAGTAAAAGAAAACTGAAATTAATAAAAATAAATTATCAAAAATACAATACAGTTAAAATAAATAATAAATAATTTTCCCTAGTTTAGAGAGAAACACCTACAAAAATAATGGGAAAAATATTTCATTCATAGTACTTTGCCCCAATGACTGTCTAGAGAAATAACCTCAAAAGATTTGTTCTTTAATTTTTATAGGATCTTAAAGTTATAAAGCAGAAAGTCCAAGAACTACCCAGAAAAAAGAGAAAACCAAAAGTGGACTTCACTGACCATGTTTCAGAATACAGTCAAAAGACATTAATTAAGGGGCGCCTGGGTGGCTCAGCTGGTTAAGCCTCTGCCTTCGCCTCAGGTCATGATCCCGGGATCCTGGGATCAAGCCCCCCATTAGGCTCCCTGCTCAGCGGGGAGCCTGCTTTTCCCTCTTCCTCTGCCTGCAGCTCCCCCTGCTTGTGTGCTTTCTCTCTCTCTGTCAAATTAATAAGTAAAAATCTTAAAAAGAAAAAAAAAGACAATAATCAAAGCAACATGGCATTGTCTTAGGAATAGAAACAGATGAGAGGAACAGAATAAAGAACTTAAATACAGATTCTAGCACATATGAAAAATGTACAAGTCAGAAGTTAAATTCTATTTCTGCAGGAAGATAATTTTTTTTAAAATTATCACCACAAAACTGGCTGTCATCTAGCAAAAAAACCCACAGATCTTTATCTTACATTCTTTTTTTTTTTTTAAGATTTTATTTATTTATTTGACAGACAGAGATCACAAGTAGGCAGAGAGGCAGGCAGAGAGAGAGAGAGAGAGGAGGAAGCAGGCTGCTGGCAGAGCAGAAAGCCCAATGTGGGGCTCAATCCCAGGACCCTGGGATCACGACCCGAGCCAAAGGCTTTTTTAACCCACTGAGCCACACAGGCGCCCCTCTTACATTCTTTATTAAAAAAATAAACTCTAGGCAGTTTAAAGAAGGACAAACAAAAGAAATAAACCACAGCAATACATTCTACAACATAATTTATAAGATGACAAGTATTCTAAACAATCTTAACAAAGAGGAGAAACTTGAAAAGATAGACATAAAAGTTTAGTTTCCTAGACATAATAAGTGAAAAAAAGCATAAACAAACTCAGAAATTAAACCAGAAAAAATATTTGACATGTAGAAAGAGAGCAGACTCAAGTTGTCAAGTTTATAAAAAAAAACTCAAACTTACTAAAAGCAAAATAATAATTATGTGGTTTAACAATGAGATTATCACTTTAGCAAAAATGTAAAAGACTGATTAATACCTTCTCAAAAGGGTACTGTTTTATTTCGTTATCTAAGTGAATTATTCTATCCTTTTCAAAGGACTCTAGCACCATGTATAAAATTTAAAGTACATATACCTTGAACCTAGTAGTCCAATTCCTGGTAATCTAGCATATAGAAATATAAGTAATCATACCTAATATGTACAAAGATGCTTACTGTCACTTATTTTCCAAATTCTTAGTCTTCACAAACAGAGATGTTTCAATCAATACAGGAATGGCTGAATACATTACGATTTACTCTGATCAATTAACACAATGCAATCATTAAAAAGAATAAATTAGTTTTTAGGTACCTTGGTGGTGGATTTGCACATTTCATTTGTTGAGAAAAAAAAACCCAAAATGCCATCAAATGAGTATTATATGACCAGGTTTTTCAAAAAATACAATAAAAAAAACCCCTTTGGATGTGTAGGTCTTATGTCAGGGGTTAGAGCTATATGCATACATATAACACATATGTAAGTACCTGAGCACAGAGAGAAAAACAGGTAGTCATCAGGTCATGGAGTTGGGGTTAAGGACAGAAACGTGTATTTGGAATATAGTCAGGAAGGATAAATAATCTATACAATAGATATACATACACACACATTTATGCAATAAAATTATAAAAATTCCTACTATCAGAAATGGACTCAATTATCAAATGATTAATTTAGGGTTGTCAAAATCCTACACAAAGGCTGAACAATAAAGAAGCCTACTGTCAGCATTGTTGACTACTGAGGAAAAATATAATCCAGAAAATCCATTAGGAATAAAAACCTGTAGATCCTGTATAATCCACAGGTAGTAAGAAAGCTTTTTTTTTTTTTTAACATAAAAAGTAGTAAAGGAAAAGATTAAATTTTTTGTCTTTTTTTCTAAAGAAAAGATGAATTTCAAAGGAACGATAGTCCTTTTTCTCTTCCCACCCCAAAACTCCTTTTTCTCTTCCATCCAAACACCACGCAGTTTCTTCATACATCTTTGTACAAGGGTGAATATAACTTTATGATAAATTCCCAGCAGAGAAACTGTTATGACAAAAAGTATATACATTTTAAGTTATGATACATTTGTCAAATTGCCTCCCAAAGAGGAAATAATTTATACTCTCACCTTCAGGAGGTGCTTAATTGTGAATCCAGTATATCACTGGTGATATACAATTGAATTTATGCTGTGCAGTTCAGCATCTATCTGTTTCATTCAATAAGAGTAAATACAGGAAGGACAGAATATTTAAATCAAGGAAGAAAGACATAAACAAGGAGTATAAGGCTTTACGAAAAGGGAAGCATAAAAGAAGGTGAAGAGTTAGCTATCGTACAAGCAGTAAGCAAGCCATCAAAAGGAGAGGAAACAGTGGACAGTACAAACATCAATTAGTAATCCCTTATGTCCATATTTGGATACTAAAAAAGAATTCTCAGAAGTTTAAAACAACCATTACAGAGCTCCTCTTATTGCTCATTCAGCACCTCACACAGACCCCAGTGTTACCATTTAAACTACTTAAAATAAAGTAAGAATGTGTTAAAATAAGAGGTACACAGCTTCATGATCCTGTAAGTTAGATGCTATTAGTATTTTCAAATTACAGACTGTGAATTCACAGAATTTACCGAAGTGAACCCTTTTCCTGACTAGATACACATCAAGACATATACACATACACAAATACATAACTAAACATAAGGGCTGCCTGGTTGGTGCAGTCAGTTAAGCATCCAGCTCTTGGTTTCAGCTCAGGTCACGATCTCAGATCAGGGTCATGGAATGGAGCCCGGTGTCAGGCTCCATTCTCAGCATGGAGTCTGCTTGAGATTCTCTTTCCCACTCCTCCTGCTCCTCTCACTCATGTTCTCTCTCTCTCAAATAAATAAATAAATCCTTTTTTTTAAAAAAAGAGAGAGATCAATAAACAATACATGAAGGTAGAAAGGGTCTTAAAAAACTCCACTAGAAAAAATAAAGTGAATATCCCTTCCCCTTACTTCTCAGTCCTTTTGTCCAAAGATAAATATTATTAAGTTTCCTGTGAATCTGTATAAAGATAAAAATTAAGAAATAAATATACATAGACCTCCATATGGCTACCATACAATTCCTTTCCCTAATGGTGGTTTTAAAAAACTTTTTATTATGAAAATTTGCAAATATGTACAAGGGCAGTTAGAACACAGTAATAAATGCTTAAGTGCTTATCACCCAGCTTGAATAATTAAGAAGGGAGGGTAGTGGTTAATTGTTTTAAAGTAAATTCCAGCCATCTTAATCATTTTAACATGTAATTCTTAGGAAGCCTGAATATCTGGTTTCTACATTCAGGAGTAGATTAGATATAGAAATTTAGAAAGTGGTCCGGAGTGTATAAAAAGCTTTACCACAGAAAAAATGATAGCTCCCTGAAAAGAACAAAATGAAATACATGAAAACAACTATTTAATTATACATCATACATCTAACACTAGCTTTTCAAAAAGTTAAAATCATATTTAGTGGCCTTTGTTTTGTTTAAACACAAAAGACAGGAAAGTATGTGACACACTCGTTTTTAATTTTTTTTAAGATTTTATTTATTTATTTGACAGACAGAGATCACAAGCAGGCAGAGGGGCAGGCAGAGAGAGGGGTTGGGGGAAGCAGTCTTCCTGCTGAGCTGAGAGCCTGACGCGGGGCTCAATCCCAGGTCCCTGAGATTATGACCTGAGCCGAAGGCAGAGGCTTAAACTACTGAGCCACCCAGGTACCCTGATACACTCATTTTTAAAAGTTGAAATGGTTAAAAGTTTACATTTTAGGGAGTAATCAGAAAGTGTTTCATTTATGTCAAACATTTTCCCCTGGACAATGCTACATAAATGAGGCCTTACTACATTTACCTATGATTTGAGAGGCATATGCAGATTTCTGCAGTGTAAAATGCTTGGTGATAAAAGGAAAACAGAACCACAGATATTACAAATTTTTACAAGCTCATCTACATGAGAATATTAATTTCTCAAATAATGCCTCCAAGTAGTTAAAAACTGTAAATAACAACTCATTAAATAACAACTCACTGGGTAAGTGCTTTACACATACAAACTCATTTAATCTCACAATCTCTGAGGTAGGGAATTAAGTCAAGACACTACTTATCCACTGTCAATCAGCTAATGGACCTTTCCTTTTCTTATTAGAATTATAACTATATATGTACTTACATCAGGCTTCATCTTTCTGCAAATATAATTTTAGGGATACAGTTTATAATTTTTCTGGGGCAATTTTTAATTGTGATAGGTACTATGCAACAAGCTGAGCAACAGATACACCATTAAAAATCTAATATTTACATCAAGTTTTACTTATTACGATTCATGATTAAAGGATATCTCATATTATGGAGAATTTTATTCCAAAAGAATTATTACATTTACTACTTGTCAAAATTTTAAAGACCTATAGACTCATGTAGCTTCTCCTACAACTCCAGTAACATGGAAATTTAATGGAAGAGTTTTGCTGATAAAGATCTTCCTTTTATAGACTCTAAATGGTTTCTTATAACTTCAACCCACTCGTCTGGCTGAATCAATACAGACTAAATTTCTTCTTTTCTCTTTCACAAGGCAGCTTTTAAAATTATCTGCATAATCTTGCAAAGAGTCTCCATGCTAAATATTCCCAGTCCTGATTCCAATTTGACATGGTTTCTTCATTTGTCATGATCCCGAATGTCTTCTCTTAAAAAGTGGCTCCCCAAATTCAACACAATACTTCTGCAAAGAACCTAATCAGAGCAGAATACAGGGAACTATTAGTTTTCTTGTCCTAGACCTAAAGTTATATTACTTTCTAATAATACAACTTTTTTATATGTACTAAATTTGCAGACCAGTTTTTTTGCACATTCATTCAAGAGGCAGTGATTAAACATCCATGATGGTAACTGAACCAGGCCTCTTTTTATCCCAGACTTCCCTTCCCTAAAGTCGGCTTTTTTTAAAAAGCAAAAACAATTTCACTTTTCCTTTCTTTTTCTTCTAAGCAAATATTAATCTTCAGTGTATCATATACTTATATTGTCTATTATCTATGTCACTATCGTCCATTATCTATACCTGCCCTAGTATCTGGAACATAATAGGCACTACAATATTTGTTGAACTAATTCATGAATAGATAGGAGAGAGTGGAACATTCCTGTTTTTTACGGCCTCTAGAAAGGAATCTCTTGGCTACTATACTTCATCGTTGGATGATCTTGAAGCTTTATCAATAAACACAATTAATCAGAGGAACCATATGACTGGCACATATCCTCTAGAATTTACTATGGTGGTCAAATAAAGGAGTTATAGGTTTTGATTACTTTAAGATATGTGGTGTACTCCTGACTATTTTTCCATTCCCCAAAGTATTCCCTACTTTTTTTTCCATTCTAAAATAATGGTATAGCCTGAAAATAAAAATAGACATTTCTCTATTATTAATAGAAGGTCACTAGTAAATTTCTATAGAACTGTGCTGTGAAATGTTAGGAAATACTTATACTTAAGTAAGAGGCTGAGCCAACATCTCTGCCTTTATATGTAGCCTCAAATGTACTTGACTCCAATCATGACCACCTTTATACCTGTGTCGGTTTAGACACCACTTTCTTGTGGCTTTTATATCTGAAAGAATTGTAGTTTCAGATTTTTATAATTTATTTAAGTTCAAAATATATGAAGTGGCTACTGTTTATATCATCCTATTTTGCATTCCCTACTATAGAAGCCTCAGGGTGCTTGACTCTCATGGGGTTCTTACAGTTAAGTTACACTGTGACCCTACTTCATTCTTATTGAATTGCAGTACCAATACATTGTAGCAGACAGCATTTCCTCTCCACATCAGTTTAGAACAGTTGTTCCCAAACTGTGCTATGCATCAGAATTAAATACAGAATCCTTAGCCAACTCTGGACCTACTGAATCCAAATAATTGGGTGTAGGAATCCATGAACACTTTTCTTCCTTAAAGATTTCATTTATTTATTTAGGAGACAAAGAGGGGCAGAGTGTGGGCAAGTGGAGGGGAGGGGCGGGGGGGGGGAGAGAGAGAGAGAGAGAGTCTCAAGCAGACTCCACGGTGAGTGTGGAGCCTGACACAGGGATCAGTCTCACAACCTTGAGATCCTAACTTGACCCCAAACTGAATCAGATGTTTAACAGACTTAGCCACCTAGGCACCATTCCATGAAAACTCTTAAACAGCTCCTGAGGTAATGCTACTTGGAAACTACTGGTTTAGAGAATAAAAAAGAACTCTACTAATATGGCAATGCCACAGCTGGTGTATGAAAGGTAATGTCTAGGTATGAAGACAATTTTGAGAATAATGTTACCCAAAATGTTTCCTATTATTGCCCGTATCAATCAATACTCTAAGCTGAATACTTAAAATAAACTTAAATGTTAAAAATAAAAGAAATTTGGGGTGCCTGGGTGGCTCAGTGGGTTAAAGCTTCTCCCTTCCACTCAGGTCATGATCCCAGGGTCGTGGGATCGAGCCCCGCATAGGGCTCTCTGCTCAGCAGGGAGCCTGCTGCCCCCTCTCTCTCTACCTGCCTCTCTGCCTCTTGTGATCTCTGTCTGTCAAATAAATAAATAAAATCTCAAAAAAAACCCTAAATTAAATTAATTGAAGGTAACATTGACAGAATTCTGATTCAGGAAATTCAAATTAAACAGGAAAGTTTAATTTGGAGGTAGAGGCTATCATCATTACAAAAAATGTTTAAAGTCTGTGTTACTATCATTCAAAAACAGAACTATCCCCTGGATTAACATACACAAATAAATTCCACTGACACATATTTAGAATATTTTGATGTTAAAATATAACAATTTACTCACAGAACCAATCCACATGCCTTGATCCATGGCTCAAGCATTCATACAGCTTTGAAGCCTCTATTTTCTTCTGCAGGCAGATTATATAATATACTGATAAGTAACTTCTAGAACAAAAACTTGAGATTCTGCATTTCTGAAAGATCTAATATTTTCTTCCTGTTTTGCATTTCCCTATCCTAGCAGTTTCCCAATGCTTAATAAATGAAATAATTATACAATTGGATAAGAGATTTCATTAAGCTATATTAAGATAAATCATAAAATCTTAGATTAAGCTAGAATAGATGTTAACAGTGTATTCCAATCACCTCTGTTTACAGATTAAAAAAAAAAAATCTGAAAATAGGAGCCAGAAACATCGACTCCCAAGTTAGTGCTCACACTAGTTTACCAATAAGTAAAAGCAAAAATTCCAGTTAGTTATCCAGAAACGCAGCCTCTTTATAAATGCATGAAATCTGAAGGCTTTGTTGAGTTCAGAATTGTTATAAATATGCTAACAGAAGCTGTCCATAGCTGGCTCTGGGCAAGTATTTATTGGTGAGGGATTAACACAATTTAACACATTTTGAGAAACAACATAACAAAAGATATGAGATAATTGTTTGGTACCCACTTTTCCCTACAGGCACTTCTTGTTATGTGTCAATCATTTTATGCATAAAGAGCATCTCAAGTCATACAGTACCTTGTATTCACTCGTTCATGTTTTCAACAAATATTTACTGAGCATCTATTATATGTGAGAAATTATACTGGGAAATACAGCAATGAAGTAAACAAAGTCCCTGTTCATATACAGTTTACATTCTTGTGGTGAAAGGCAAAAAATATATATATATATTTAAAAGGTGAAATATACAGTATTTAGATCATGATAGGTAAAACAGAGAAGAATAAAGCTGAGAAAGCATTTAGGGATTGTGGGTGGAGGCGTTAAAACTTTAAGTAGGGTGCTCAGAGAAAGCCTCAGTGATAAAGCTAAATCAGAGTAAAGATTTGAAAGACATTAGGAAGCAAGCCATGTAGATAAAGGTGAGAAAGCATTCAAGATCAAGATCTCGAGGCAGAAACTGTCTACCATGTTTAAAGAATACCACTGAGGACTCTAGCCACTGTGGTAGACTCTAGCCTCTACCACTGAGGACAATAGAACATGAAATCAGAGAAGTGGGAGCTTCTAGGAAGGCCAGGTCAAACAGGAACCTATGGTTGAAAATTTCTATTAAAAATACTAAATATTGTCTTGGCTAGGTAGAAATTAAATCAATAGCTTTACTAGGGATGACCCAATTTAATAGGAAATTTATCATGAATTTGTAATGATAGAATTTCTGATAATATCAACAACAGGTTAATGGAAATGTTATTCTGGGGCATTCCCAGCATCCATTAAATTGACTTCAGAGCAACATCAACTACTCATATGACTAGCTCTGAAGCATCCTCTTGTCCATTTACTAGGAGGTGAGTGCTAAAAGGAGGATATAAAGGTAGAGGATGAGGGAATTCATATCCTCTCCCTTGCAAGAGAAGCAGAGAATGCTTTACCTTCTACATCTCAGGAGAATATGCTAATACATAATTCAAAATAAGGAGGTGGCCAATCAGATAATGTTTTACCACTGAAGTTGAAATCAAATAAATTCCAAGGAGCCAACTTACACTTTATCCCCAAACTTATAACACTGTAGGCATCCCAAGGACAGCTGTACTTTCTTTTATTCCCCGCATTCCCAACAATCTACTACAGTTATTTTCAAGCCTCACATTTTGTACTGCCTGACTGCACAGACATAAAAAAGCATCTCAAGTCATGAGAAAATGCTCTCTACCCAAGTTAGAGAGCCCACGGCTTTTCTTGTATTCATCTTTAAAATCCTGGGGGGTGCAGATATCATCACATTTTCTCTTTCTTTTGTTCCTTTATGTTCCCCCTGACCTGACCATTCCCAGCAAGATCACAAATTCTACTCCAAAACCATAATGGCTTATCTCAATTTTATTTGCTGTAATATAATCTCTATATATTTCAGATCCCTTATTCTGAGTTATTTTCCTCATATATCTACTGACAAACTCATGAGTTCTCTAACTATAAGGACAATTATAAAGTGTAATGTACCATACAAAATACAGTATTAATATTTTAAAATTGTTTACTATATCTACCAAATACTACTAGCTCTCAAAAAGCACTCTCTGTACTATGGATTTATATCTAATAATAAATAGCAAGAAATGTTCAATCTTTGGAATAATTTCCAAACTCAAATCAGTTTTAAATTCTTTCATATTATGGCTGACCAGCATTTTAAAATGTGCTAAATCTGTATCCCATGGTCTTTACTACTTTTTTTAATATGAGTTAACATATAAACAAAAGAAAAGGTTTAAAAATATCTATCAAGCACATTCATATTAAAGACAATCTCTACAAAGGGCAGAGAATGATTCAGTCTTAAAATTCTGATTTACACTTTATGCCATATCCCAAAATATTAAACATTAATAACTTCAACATATATGATAGGTTGTCATTTTAAATTGGAATTTATAGCTTGAAAAATCGACTCTTTATACAGTGAACTGAAACAAAACACAAATATATCGGGGGGGTGGGAGGTTGGGGTACCAGGTGGGGGGTATTATAGAGGGCACGGATTGCATGGAGCACTGGGTGTGGTGAAAAAATAATGAATACTGTTTTTCTAAAAATAAATAAATTGGAAAAAAAAACACAAGTATATGCTAAACGAATGGTTTAATTATCCCTTTTAGCAGGTTCTTTTATCTGTAACTTTCACTATCTTACTCGAAACCTTCTCTTCTGCTATATTGATGCCATGGTTTCCAACTGTCCTCCTTACCTCCATTCTTTTCCATGTGACACACCATTAACAAAACAGTCTTTCTAAAATTTAAAACTGGGAGTATAACAGAATAATACAAAGAATAAGAGACCTGGAGGAAGATGTTTGAAATCTCAGCTTCTACCACTTGTTAGCAGTTTGATCTTGTACAAATGTCTTAATCTCGCTAAGCACTGGTTTTCTCCTCGGTGAATCGTGAGCAGTGATTTCTGAATAGTGACCTGAAGGGGTCACTATGAGGACTAAAATACCATTAAAAAGGCTCCTGAATTTAGGCACCCAGAAATGTTAGCTCTCTTGCTCCTTTGTAGATATGAACCATGAATCTTTCAAAAAGGTTACTGTAACCTAAGGGAAACTAACTTAAAAAGACTATCAGAAAAACTATGTAATGGCTTGTATTGAGAATAGTGGCTTTCTAGTAGGGAAGCTTATTTGGAAAACTAAACTATAAGAAAATAGTTTCACGAGTATGCAGAAATCGAGAATAGCTCTCAGCCAAGAACTGTTTGGACATGGCTTGCTTTTCCCCAGTAACTGCAAGGACTCATTGTCCAAAGTTTCCCCACCACCACCAAATTCAATTTTTTATAGTGCCTCTAACTAACTTTCTAATTACTCTAATTATGAGTATATGACCTTGGCCATTTGAGAAAAAGCATCAATGGCAGTAGTTTCCAACCATCTGAAAGAAATTACTTTTTATTTCCTCAAAACTGTGTAATCACCTTTGATGAACTGGGGTGGGCGCAACAGAAGTCTCTGACAAGAGGGAGGGAAGAGGTAATACAGACAATTATATAACCCCTCTAGTAGGAAATTCTGAAACGTGGGATTAAAAAAACACTAAGTAGATAGGTAAGAGTTTTTGATCCAAAAGTAATCATAATTCAATGTTTGGAGACTTTGGCTCCAAGTATTAATTCCTCTTCCAATACCTCACAGAACAAAGCATACTCAAAGGATGACATGAATGACTACAGACAGAAAAACCTTTCTTGCTAAGATTTTAATACTTAATTAACATCTATGATCATATCCTCCCAGCTCCTTCAAATAATGATCAAAATCTAGAAAGAATTCTGGCAGAGATCACGGAGAGAACATAATGAATAGCAGTATTTTCTGATCCTGCCTGCTAAAATTCTAACAATCTATACATCTAAAATAGAAAATGCTGGGACACCTGGGTGGTTCAATTGGTTAAGTGTCTGCCTTTGTGGGGGCGCCTGGATGGCTCAGTGGGTTAAAGCCTCTGCCATCAGCTCAGGTCATGATCCCAGTGTCCTGGGATCGAGCCCCGCATTGGGCTCTCTGCTCAGCAGGAAGCCTGCTTCCTCCTCTCTCTCTCTGCCTGCCTCTCTGCCTACTTGTGATCTCTAACCGTCAAATAAAATAAAAATTAAAAAAAAAAAAGTGTCTGCCTTTGGGTTGGCTCATAACCCCAGGGTCCTGAGATCGAGTCCTGCATCGGGCCCCTTGCTCAGCAGGAAGCCTGCTTCTACCTCTGCCTGCTGCTCCCCCTGCTTGTGCACTCACTCTCCCTCTCTCTCAGACAAATAAAATCTTAAAAAAAATAAAATAAGATAAAATAGAAAAATGCCTGTTGGAGTCACAGGATATGGTCACCAAATGAATAGAAATGAGATATTAGAATCTCCTAATTCTGTACACTGTCATCAAGGGTGAAGGAAATTCCAAGTGTCCTTTACTTTAAAGAAGACAAATTTAAGAAGACGATGATATACAGAACTAAATATTTAACAATCAATGGAACATCTAGAGGCAGTATCTAGTTGATAGCAGACAATGAAGAACCAGAAAAAGTGGGAGTCAGAGCTAGCGAAATAGACCAAAACCCACCTCTGTATGTACAACAGCAGAGGGCATAAACTGAAGGCTTAGCCAAGCTGGATCAATCCCATGGATGTATCTTGTTTAGTCTACATGGAATTTTAAAGTTAGGACACTGAATATAAATATGAAGACTTCTGTTTTTAAAGAAAAAAAAATACAGCATCTGTCACCACTGAGTCACCACTGAGTTTGTAATATGTTGTGTGCCAAAAATTGGCTGGAGTTGAATGGCACTTGCCTCTCTTTATGTAAGGCAAGCACCCTCCAGTTCACCACAGTCCCTACCATCTCTAGACACTAAGTATCTGCCGCTATTTACCACTGAGCTTACTGAGGTTTGCTCCAGGATAGAGAAATAATTCTTTATACTTTTATCTCTAAGAAAAGTATGAAAACAAAAACTAAATCTGTTTTTTTCCTTACACCTGGTCCATTTATTTATGTTCCTTGGGCACTGCCTAAGCAATCACCAAATAAAATGAGGTGGTAAGACTGCTCATTTATTAAAAGGAGGAGTCTAGAATATAAACTAGAAATCAAAAACAAACTAACTTCTAAAAATTTATTAACTGAAAATGTAGCAGGTTCCAAATTATATAACCTTCAACCTAGCAATCCAGTTCTGGGGACTTACCCCACAGATATAGACAGGCAAAATGACTTATGATAAAAGTTATTCTCTGTGACATTATTTGTAATAGGGAAAGATTAGAAACAACCTAAATGCCGGTCATTAGGGGACAATATAAATAAGTTATGATATAACTATACAATGCAGCCATAAAAAAATAAGGAAATTCCTGATGTACTAATACAAAACAGTCTCCAAGTGAAAAGAACAGAACAAGCAAAGCATGTAAGTCATTTGCAAAGGAGTAGGGAGAGAGTGGGGAAGAATATATAAGTTAACTATATAGATTTGTTTATACATGTATAAAGCACTTCTAGAAGGATACAGAAGAAACTGGTAATACTGATTCCCCCATGGTGGGGAACTTGAAACCTCAGGGACAGAGGTGTTAGACTTTTCACTGGATATATTTTTTGTATCTTTTGAATTTTGTAGCAACGGTACTTATTTAAAAACCAGCTTTTAAAGATGTAACAGGTTAACTGAGCTAATTCTAAGAATGATTAAGAATTCAGCAACCACCATGAATGATGCAAATTTCAGCAGGAATCTAAAGGCAGTTGAGAGGCTGAGCAGGAGGGTGAGATGAAATAAGGACAATGGAAGAAATGGCATGGTGTCTTTTTCCATCTGGCTCTCTGAACTGGTTTTGAGCCCAGAAATAAAAGGATAGATGGAAAAGATAAGAAACCTTTTCAAGAGAAGCTGAAACTGTGAGCACCAATTCTGCTACTTTGGAATTTGGGTACAAAGTGTGGCACAGAGATGAGAGGTAGGGGGAACTCTCTAATTCAGACGTGTACCACCTGGGCACTCTGAAGACTGGCAGCTCTGAAAGCACTAAAGACAGAATTCCTGGCTACTGTCCCTCACAGGACACCCAGCAGCAGTGGCAATGAAAAGGTACCATATTGGGGTGGCTCAAGGAGGATGGACTTCGCAAGCAGGCTGTAAGAAAAGAATATTCACTTCATGTTCCTAAACACATTACATTCTACTCATAGACTCCCAGAAATACCTAAGGGAACTCTGAAAAGGGCTGGAGGGTTTATGTGAGCAGAAGGGAACTAAAAGTTTTATTTCACGTCCATACAGATGATGAAACCTAGAAATAATTGTGCTACAAAAATATAAAAATATTATGCACAGGATGAAAGAACAGAAAACAATATACTGGCAAGAGAGCCAAAAGGAAAAGTCTTACTGGTTTGTTTTTTGTTTGTTTTTTGTTTTTTTAAACCTAGGCTATTGCTCACTGGACAGGAAGTAGAAGAGAAAAAACATGAGGATGGCTGGAAAGAGGTTACTCAAGGCTCTGCTGGGAACCAACACACTTAGTTATGCAGTACCTACTTTCCAAAGTGAAATCTTTCAACTGCTTTAAAATGTTTCTTTTCTAAGCCATTGAAAGCAATGAGATCATGTTCTTGATTAAGTGCCAGGTTTTTTTTTTCCCCTGCAACCCAAATTGTTGAAGTTAAAAAGAAGAAAAATTAAAGGAATAAAAAAGGGTGATGGTAGGAAGAACTAGGAACAGAAAACGGGGGGGGGGGGGGGAGAACATAAATATATTTTAATAGGGCTAGTAGAAGAAAATTATGGAATGACCAAACAGAAAGTTTGTTTTTAAAGTTGAGGGTATCTTGCCCTGTTCCAAAAATACAACGAAGTATCCATTTAATTTAACTGTTTTCCTATTCCATCTTATTCTGTTAGCGTAACATAAACAATCCCTTTATGCCTCACAGCATGTAATATTAAGTAATTACAAACACACAGATAAGCCATTTATGAAGGATGAGGTCTGTATTAATACCATAGGGCTTGCTGTACCATAAAAAGGAATCTGAAGGCCAGTCTTGGGCAATTCTGACTCATGCTTTTCACAGTAGAAATGATATTCACTAACCTTAAACAATGTATAGTGAGAGCTATAATTTGTAAAATAAGCAAGAAATCAAATGTATAAAAAGCAGAAATTAAACTCCATCTTGAAATGCAATTCCTATGGCTTAAAGAATAAATAACAGTAACATGGCCCATGTATTACTATCCATGACAGTGTCTTCCACTTATATCACTATTTCATGTAATTTTATATTTAAATAGCATTTTAGACTTTTCAAAGTATCTTCACATTTCTCATTTAATGTTCACAGTACCCTGTGACCATGTGCCCTGTAGGCAGAACAGGTATCATTAAGTTTTAGATACCAAAACAGAAAGGTTAAGAGAGAACTGACAGGTCAGTTGTAAGCCAGGGACAGAATATAAGGATCCAGAACTTCTGGTCCAATGTTTGTCAAAATGATGTTTGTGGACCATTATTCATCTGTGTTCACGATTTACCTAGTTAAAACCGTGTTTCAGGAACTATAGGCAATAGGCACAGATAGATCCAACAGCAATATGACAGAGAACAAGAACACACATAATTTCTACTCTCTTGGAGCTTCCAGCTAAGTGAAAGTCACTGTTTAAATAATTTTACAAATAAATGGCAAAGCTTCACTTATGAGGAGTGCTATGATGCAGTACTTGGTGGTCTGAGAATACATAATTTGGGAGAGTTGACCTAGGAAAGGATTCACTAGGAATCCATAATAGGCTAGGATTCTCTTAGGAATTAATGATAAAGCTCAGATGTGAAGCAGACAGATACCATACAGACAAAGCGAGAAAGGAAACACTGATTCTAGACTAAGGCAACATCAGGTGCAAAAGACCTACTGTCGGAGGGGTTGTGTAAAACACAAGAGACCATGTGAAACACAAGTACTCTGTGTTTGAAGTAGAAGGCCTGACCCCCAACTTACAAGAGGGAGAACAAAATTCCCCATGTGATCTTAGACACATTTAAGGTTTGAGTGACTACTGCCTTAGTCTAACATAGTTTTACAATATCTAGATGCTTCACTCAAGAGTAGTGGGTAGACTGAAAAGAATGAAAATGTAAGGCAACTGCTACAACCATTAAAAGGCTGCCAAATCATCTGAATTCTAAGAGGTGAAATCACTTTTAATTTAGGACATAAAGAGAGAATTTATGGAGGTGGTGACATTTGACCTAGGTTTTTAGAGGTGGACTGAATTTCCATAGAGGACTGAGAGGCTAGCACAGATAAAGAGATGCAGAAACTAATAAGAGGCCCCTTGTTGCTTCATAGGAGTGTGAATGTTTTATTTTAATGTAGCCTTTTCTAAGTGGTACTTTAGACATACCATCCCTATAATATCTTAAAGTTGCAGAGATCTTGTGCAGCTTACAAAGCGTTGTTTAATTTTATACCAACAGATTCTATTAGGTTCAAGGACAAACAGTAATTCTAATTTGCAAATAAAGAAAGCCAGCTAAATGAGGTTGACTTGTGCAAGGTTACATTTCAACACTGCTCTTTCCTTTTAACATTATAGATTTCTGATCATCAGAATGTGGAACAGGTATCAATATCTGTTATCTGAAATATAGAGAACTGACTAGCCCTAGCATACTAAGACACATGAGAACTCTACTAGGATAATTTAAGGCAAAAGCCAGTTATTTCTTTTTAATTAAATGAAAGTAATAGTAGGCATGTGGTCTTCTTAGACAGTGAGAGAGAAAGAGAAAATAACAAGAGACAGAGATTCAAATGAGGCATCCCTTATAAGCCCTAATAACTGACGTATTAAAAAAAAAAAAGCAGGTAAGGGGCTGGGGGGGGCACAACAGAACAAAGCGTGATATACTGAGGGACAATAATAACAGATAAGCGGAATCTTAAACAGCACTTTCTAATGTTTTAAAATGATTTTTCCAGTTTTCTTCCAGAAGTTACCTTCAAGAAAACTCTTGATGATAACACTTTAAAAATCGATGCTATTCTTAGCCATCAAACACTTTTTCCTCTTTTCCTTTTCTAACACTCAAGGATTCTAAATGATGCAAATAACAGTCTTACTTTTATTAATAAACATTAAGCCTCTACTTTATATAAGATATTATGGAAGATACAAAAACAAAGTCTCCAGTCTCAAAGGTTTATTTACTTTGGCAACATCAGTAGGTCCAATCATTAGATTATATTCAAGAAAATCTGCTGGACTTTATTCTCATAAACAGAAATGCTTTCTATAAAATAGAAATTTCAAAATTCTCAATAAGAAGATCCATATCCCATGGCGACTGACCCAAGGAAATGGGTGCCTTTGACTTATGAATCTATCTGGCCTATAACTAGTACTTTATAAAGTGATAATATTGTAAATATAAGAATAATTTTCCTTAGTTAAAGCATAGAGCATAAAATAGGAAGGAACAGAGATGGAATAACAGTCAACTACTAATAAGAAAAAGGCAGTTTCAATGACTATAGATAACAAACTATAATAACTTATTTCCACAATCCAAAGGTTTCAGGGTCTCTGTATAGAAATACTGATACCCACTTAAAATTCTCAAGAATCAGTTTATAAATCTCTTTTTCAATCTCAGCTTTACCATTCTCATTACCAATCTTACCTTCTTCCTCTTAACAATCTTTCTCAACCTGTCCCAGTGACCTGGGTGACTGAAAAGACGGAGAACCAACAATGGAAAAAAGGAAGACACAAAGAAGACAGTGTTTTTTCTTTCTTTTGATCTCTTCAATTCTACTGTCTCGTATCCTGTCTATTTAATATAAAATGAAAAATAATACTATACTTTAAAAGTAGAATGATGAAGTTTTCTAGTTTTCTTGCCCCCAAATCCCTTAATTTGGCTTTCTTCAAAGTGGCCTTGGTTGCTATTATTTTTTAACCCTGTCATTCAATGGTCCCTGATAAACACAGATTCTTAACCTCTCTGATATGGAAAGTTTAAATTTATAATGGATGACTCATGGGTGAGTCTCTACAATCTAACTTTTTTAGATATTAAAAAACTCATTTTCTCTGTGTCAAAGACAAGTGGATTTGTGAGGCAACAAGAGTTCATCTCATTTGACATGAAATCATTCTCTTTTTTAGCTCAAAGTGTCTAATATGTTCTTGGGAACCACTTAACTATCTTGTATTTCTTACAGTGGATAATTACATGTACAGCTGAATCTCACTACACTCAAAAAGTACACTAATGACCAATTCTACTACTATTATTATAGTTTAAATATATAATACATCATATACATTTATAATGTTATATTTATTCATATAATAATAAATGACATGATTATTACTTATTATCTCTACCTTTCTAGAGAATGTTTCTTCAATTGCTCATATAAGTAATGCTGGTAAAAAGGACTGGCTTGGTACAAAACTACACGGCATTCACAAAAGTACTGTGAGCAAGTTGTCCCTTAAGAGAAATGGAAAAAAAAAAAAAAAGACTATATCCACTTTTGATTTCTACAGTCAACAAAGATCAGAAAGATAAACTGGAGTTTAGGGATTTTACAGCTATTTTTACAGCTATTAAAATATTTAAAATTTTAGGGGCACCTGGCTGGCTTAGTCAGTGGAGTATACAACTCCTGATCTCAAGGTTGAGGGTTTAAGCCCCATGTTGTGTGTAGAGATTACTTGGGGGGGGGGTACTTAAAAATGTTAGACTCTCCTTAAGAGATAATTTTACTTGATTAAATGAAAAAGGTCCTTTCATACTAGCCATTTTTCAAGGGGAGGAATTAAGGTTCATTTATGTATGATAACAATAATGATGACAATGATATATTAAAAATATCCATAGCATTCTAATATTTTATATCTATTTTTTTATTTGACCATCATTATAATCCTACATGACGGGCATCAATATTACAATTTACAAAAAAGAAAGAATGAACCAAGACTCAGAGACTGTAAAAAAAACAAAAAAAACAAAAAAAACCCCACTAAATTTCATAAACTATATCTTTGACAAGTGCCAGAGTTAGGATTATGTATGAGAAGTTCCTGAGTCTCAACCTCAGCACTCTTTCTTCTTCACTATACTGGAGTGATGGACTGCATAATAAGGCTACAAATTATACCATCTCAGGATGTCCGTCTGTAATGTGACCTTGTTGCTCCTTACATGTCTTTCAAAGAAAGAAAGTTTTTAATTTTCATGAAATGAAATTTATCAATATTCATTCTCTTATCATTCATGTTTTTTGGGTCTTCTCTCAGAAACACTGCCTTTCAAAGTCACATTCTCTTCTGTAAGTTTTATAGTAATTTTCAGTTCTTAGGTTTACAAGCCCTGCATTGGGCTCCCTGCTCTGTGAGAAGCCTGCCTTTCCCACTCCCCTGGCCTGCGTTCCCTCTCTCACTGTCTCTCCCTCTTTGAAATAAATAAATAACATTGAAAAATAAATACAAAACATTTAAAATTTATCAACATACCAAGTTCTACCAAAAAGTCTCTTGGGGTTTTGATTGAGATTGTGTCAAATCTATTTTCAGAGAAATGAAATTTTAAAATTATTGAGTCTTCCAATCTATGAACATGGTATACATCTCCATTTATTTAGGTCTTCTTTAATTTATATTAGCAGTATTTTATGGCTTTCAGCATCAGGTCTTATACACACCCATTATTTATTCTTAAGTATTTCATTTTTTGATATTATTACAAATGGCACTGTTATTGAACATCTGTTTTCCAGTTGTTCACTGACAGTACCAGATAAGGGTTTATAAAACTAGAAATGATTTCTGTATATTGATCACAGATCCCGTGATTTTGCCAGACTAATTTAATAGTTCTAAGGACTTTTAAAAAATAGATTCCTTAGGATTTTTTATAAACACAAGTAGGTTGTCTATGAATAAAGACAGTTTTGTTCATTTTTTTTCCCAGTTTATATGTCTTTTATTTATTTTCTTAACTTACTGCAGTGGCTTGGAACTCCAGTACACTGCTGAATGAATATAAGTGTTAAGGGCAGAAATTCCTGTTGTGTCTTCAACCATAAAAGGAACGCAGTGGTCCTTCACCATTAAGTATGATGCTAGTTTTAGGTTTTTGGTAGATACCCTTTATCAGTTTAAGGAAGTTCTTTTTCATTCCTAGATTGCTGAGTTTTGATTTTTTGTTTTTAAATCATGACTGGTGTTTTTCTGTATCTTCTGCATCTTTCTCTAATTTCTGCATCTTCTGCAATGAAATGATTACAGTTTTTCTACCTCAGGCTGTTAATATGGTAAATCACACTGATTTAAATGTTAAATTAACCTTACATATTTTATATTACACTAGTCATGATGTATTAACTTTTTATTATATTGCTGGATTCCATTTGTTATTTGTTTATCCTTTCCTAATATTTTAGTAAGAATTTCTGCATATGTTCCTGAAGGATCCTGGTTTATAGATTTCTTTTTCTGTCATGACTTTGTCTTGGTATCAGTGTAATATAGCCATCATAAAATGAGTTGAGAAGTGTTCCTTTCCTATTTTCTAGAGGAGTTTATGTGGAATTGGCATTATTTCCTCTTTACATGTTTGAGAGAATTCACTGTGAAGCCCTGGAATTTTCTATGTGGGAAAGTTTTTAACTACAAATCTTTTATTTTTTTAAAAAAAGATTTTATTTATTTATTTATTTATTTGACAGAGAGAGAGAGAGAGAGAGAGATGACAAGTAGGCAGAGAGGCAGGCAGAGAGAGAGGGGGAAGCAGGCTCCCTGATGAGCAGAGAGCCCTATGCAATTCGGGGCTCAATCCCAGGACCGTGAGATCATGACCTGAGCCGAAGGCAGAGGCTTAACCCACCATGCCACCCAGGGGCCCCTTTAACTACAAAATCTAATTTATGTAATAGACATAGGGATTTTCAGGTTAATCTATTTCTTCTGTGAGCTTTGATAGTTTGTTCATCAACGAATTTGATCATTTATCTAAGTTGTCAAAATTGCTGGCATACATTGGTTCATAATACTCTCTTACTATTCTTTAGATTTTTTAGGGTCGATAGCAGTATCTTTTTTTGTTGTTGTTATTTCAGATATTGTTTGTGTCTTTTCTTTTTTTCTTGATCTGTCTTCAGATTTGTCAATTTTGTGGATCTTTTCAAAGAACCAGCTACTGGTTTTACTGATTTTTCTTGCTTGTTTTCTATTTCATTGATTATCATTCTTGATCATTTCTTTCCCTTGCTTACTCTGGGAAATAAATTTGCTCATCTTAATCTAGTTTCATAAGCTAGAAACTTAGATCACTGATTTGGTACTCCACTTAGTTCACAAAAGTCCAAATCAAAAGAGTTTCTGCACCAGCAGCACTGAATTTGAGGAGCCTTATTCACATATGTACCTGATGCAGATGGACTTGGGATAGAACGACTACAATCAGATAAGACTTTGGGAAACCTGGGGGAGAAAACTTGCATGTAGGAGAAATACAAAATGTAGTGCCCAGAAAGTCGACTGTGATAGATTATTTTCAGAGATGGTCATAATAATTACTCCTTTGCTATGTGAATTTGCCCTTCTTTCTCCTAAGAAAGAGCACACGAATCTGACTGGACTTGGACTTGTTTTTACTAACAGGATGTGAGGGAAGAGAAGTTACACAACTTCCAAAGCCAAACTCTGAGCCTCTGGTAAATTATACTTTTCACTTCCTTGGAGAGCTGTCCTGAGATTACCAAGTAAAGATGATCTAGTTTACCAGAAGCTGAGAGACCACACAGAAGAGAACCAACGCATGCCAGCTGCCAGTGAGACATGTAGGTAATGCTATCTTGGACCTTCAGCCTCCACCTAAATGGACCCCCATGAGTAAGCCCAGGCCAAGCCAATAGAGAAGCAGCTTAGCCAGTTATCAAAATCATGAGAAATAATAAATCTTTGTTGTTTAGACACTAAGTTTTGAAGTGGCTGGTTAATCTGTAATTAACTGAAACAGTACTGATAGAAAAACAGATGAAAAAAATTTTCTATGTAAGGAGTTGATAAGGGAAAAACATAACATTTAAAACAATTGAGATACTGCTAAACATATGCATTAAAAACTACAAAAGTAAAAAATAAAATTAAAAAGAAGGGGTATGAGGTAGAAGAACTTAAATAAGGGCTTCCCATAATTTATACATTTGCTTTACATTGTCTATCAGTGCCTGTTCTCTTCAGAAAACAGATCTTAAAACCCTTTCTCAATAGTAGCCAGAGTGATCTTTTAAAACTGTAATTCCAATCATGTGATGGCCCTACTTAAAACTCTGCAGTGGCTCCCCAGTGCACAGAGAATAACATTTAAATTCTTTGTCATGATCTACACTGTCTTACAAGATTTGGCCTCTGCCCTTCACTCCTATACTCTAGCCACAGTTGCCTTCTTTTTCATCCTTGAATACCCCAAGCTCACTCCTATTTTAGAGTCTTTAAACTGCACTCTGCCTAAAATATTCTTTTCACAGCTGGCTTCTTATTCAGATGCTAATTCAAATGTTACCTCAGAGAGACCTTTCTTGACTGCCCAATTTAAAATACTATATATTATTACAACTTTGACTTACATTCTTCTAGAACTTATTATTCTAAAATTACTTGTTTATTTGTTTATCTGTCCTCCCAGCTCTAAGAAAGTAAGGATTATTTCAGGTTAGTTAATCATTATATTCCCACATATGCCTAGAAATAATAAACTACATGCCTAAGACAATAAACAGTGTCTGGCACATAGGAAGGGCTTAAATACTTGTTTTCTTAATGAGTGAATTATGTAAATACAAGATATTAGTTTGGGACTCCCACCCCACTCCCATGGGGAAAAAGGTAAGAATGCTCAAGCTCCCCATTAATAAATATGTTGAAAGGTACAAGAAAAGGGGCACCTGGGTTGCTCAGTGGGTTAAGCCTCTGCCTTCAGCTCAGGTCATGATCTCGGGGTCCTGGGATCAAGCCCCACATCGGGCGCTCTGCTCAATGGGGAGCCTGCTTCCCCCTCTCTCTGCCTGACTTTCTGCTTACTTGTGATCTCTCTCCCTCTGTCAAATAAATAAACTCTTAAAAAAAAAAAAGTAAGGTACAAGAAAAGTATTTGACTATTTCATAAGTTGTCGCCCTTAACTATAA